>NC_089800.1:89476270-89511270 GCF_029633855.1 Hoplias malabaricus
CTTTAATAATTCAACCACAGCTGTGGATAACTGTGTAACTATCAGCAAAACGACATAAATATTTAAGACCCGTACGTAACACTTGCTGGATGTATGTGATAAGATAGGACATGATGATATTATTATTATTATTATTAATAACTGGGTCTGAGGCTCACTCACTCTGTAGTAGAAGCGGGGGATGTGTTTAAACGTGTCGTCTGCGTTTCCCCCTCCTTTCCATTCTGTGTAATACTTTGTAAAAAGTTCAGTTTCTTCTGCTTTCTTCTCGTCTTCACTCCTTTTATCTGTGAATCAATCATTTTAACAACAGCTAATGTTCCATAGAGAGACTGTGTGAACTGACGGTGAATTCTGATCCTTAGACATAGATACACACTACATTTAACACTTTCACTGCTGCATAAGACTTTAATGGATAGCTATGAAACCCTTAAAGGATCTGACCACAGAGATACGGCCATAACCTGTGGACGACTGATAACAAACCTCTAACAAAAGGATATTTTATTAATTATAGGAGTTAATTCAGAGGTTTAATCTAAATATCTGTCACATATTTGTTAAATACAGTCTCTGAGAGTGTGTTGATACGAGAGATAAACTAAAACACACACATGTTAAATGTAGTATCTATCACAAACACGAAGGAGAATGGGTTAAACTTATTATTAATCCACAATATGTATCTGTCTCTTTTACTAAATATTCTCTCCTGAACATCTCTAACCTGCTTTATCTGAGCTCAGTCTCCTCCTCAGAGTCTCCTTCCACTGCGAGCTTCTGTCCGTCGACATTTTACTGAAGGAATCGGTCAAAATTACACAGATAAACGGAGTAAATGTATAAATATTACAGTTTACTTCACTCCATAAACAAACCTCAGACTTTCAGCCGCTTAGTAACGCTTCCGGGGCCCGTCTCACATTAATGACGCACCTGCTTCTGGGCGGGTCTCAAACCGCTGTATGATCCCTACGTAGTGCACTGTGTTGGCTTTAAATAATCCAAATACACAAACGTTAACCGAGTTATTTGTATCTGATTTGGTGTTTCAGAACTTGCTCTTCAACATATAGTACACACGTATTCACAGAATCCAACATATAGTAATCGACTTAGTGCACTTTGTAGGGTGTAGGGAGCCGTTTGGGCGAACCCTCCATGAACCGTCGCACTACTTAGGCCTTGAAGGGGGCGGCAGAGAGCTGTGAGGGCACTAAGACACCACGAAGAAGAGTGAAGGGTGAGTGCATGAGGAGCTGAGTCTGTTTTTAATCTGTTTTTGAGCTTATTTATTTAAAGGTATTTTAAGATATCGTTCCGCAAACATAAGAGTACTCTATTATTTATTAATAACAGATTTATTAAAGGTGGATAGTGGATAGTTACTTATTTTTTTAGGGTTTGTATTTGTAGGTTTCAGTGATTGGGACTGTTTTATATTTTACACACAGATCATCCATAACATTAAAATAACCTCCTTGTTTCTACACTCAGTGTCCACTCTCTCCGCTCCACTGCTCAGTGCTACAGTTATAGGCTTTAGTCCATCTGTTGCTCTGCATACTTTGTTAGCCCCCCCCCCCCTTTCCCCCTGTTCCTCAGCGCTCAGGACCCCCACAGAGCAGGTGTGATGTGGTGGTGGATCATTCTCAGCGCTGCAGTGACACTGACGTGGTGGTGGTGTGTTAGTGTGTGTTGTGCTGGTGCAAACAACACGCCGATACACTATGAGTAAACACCGCTTAACGTTACCACCGCCGTTGTTGTGGTTTCCAAAGCCCACTGTTCCCCTTAGAGACGGGGTTAGAGATGACACCAGATACATTTCAGGGGGGAGCTGTGGGAAACCAACCAGGGACCAATCAGAGAGCAGGGTTCAGTAGAGTCGGTAACACACCAAAAATCACCAACATCTGAATACTTTTCTACACTTCTTTTGTGCGCACCTCTGTTTTTTAACTGTGAGCTTTGTCCAAAACGACTGCTGTAATTTGTAAAGTAGCTGTTTTTGTGACGTCTCTCTGTGTTTGTTGATTTGTTACAGCTCTTCACCTGTGGACGTGAGATGGGATCTTTGTTTGTTTCGAGCTCTCAGACCGGTGCCCTGTACCTCCGCTCTTTATTCGGACGCCAGTTTCACGGTCAGTGTGTGTCCCGCGTCCTGCGATGGAGTAAAAACCTGCGCGCTGATCTTTACAGCACTGAGACAGAGAGAGGGAGAGGGAAGGACAGAGTGAAACAGCAGCCACGAGACAAACAAAGAGACTTCAGGCAAAGAGAGGCTAAGGCTGCTCCTCCGCGGTCGGTGTTTGCTGCCGGTACAGCCAGGAGGACAGCAGAGTTTTTAAAGAGAAGAGCAGCGGCAGTGGACGAAGAGACAGACGTTTCAGTGAGAGACAGAGCGTCTTTTGTTGGGGACGTTCCTAAAGGACCTCTGAGTGCCTCGGAGTGGAGGGAACTGAAAGACGGCTCGTCCCGACCGGAGCGTTTCGAGGTGAGGATGTTGGAGGCGATGCTCGGTGCCGATGCTGATGTAAGTATTGCGAAATCTCTTTTGAACTTTGTTGCCATGGAGACCGGGAGCGTGCCGTACGTCCTGCTCCTGCGATATCTGGCCCTGTGCGTGTCCGGGGGCCACCAGTCAGAAGTGTTAGACACCTATGACGTCATGAGGTCGTGCTATAAGTCTCTGGACACCGGCGCCTACAGCCTGCTGCTGAAAGGCCTCAGTGGAACAGAGCGATGGAGGGAAGCCCTACCGATGCTGGAGGAAATCCAAAAAGTCATCACCCCATCACCTCGTAACTATGGCGACGCCATTGCCGGGGCTCTTCTCCACGGCGACCAAGAGACAGCATGGATGCTGTACAGAGCGCTGCTGGACCAGGGCCTGACGCCCAATCAGGACACATGGCAATGTCTGTTTGATAATGACGTCAATCATCATCATCATCACCATCATCACCACCACAGAGATAAACTCTCAGAGATCCTGAGCTTCATGAGAGAGAACCAGATTTACCCCCAGGAGCCACTCGCCAGGAGCATCAAGACCTGGTTCGAAAGGTAAACTCATTATTATTGACTTATTTAGAAGTAAAATGTCTTTCAAAATGTTTACAAAATAAGAGTCATAAAGAAGAAACAACAAATAAAGAGGAAAGAAATGAGGAGATTTGACACAAACAGGAAATAAATAGAGATTTAGACAAAAATGAAATGAACCAAAGACAAAATGGAAAAGAAGAGATTTTTTTTCTGTTTTATTCAGTTTATAGTTAAAGTAAGAAAGAATATAAAAAAGAGAAGAAGAAAACAGATGGACAGAGAAAAAGGAAAAAGTAAAGGAGGAAAATAGGTGAAAAGGAGAAAAACGTAGGGAATGTCAAATAACGATGAAGGAAAGAAGAGAAATGAGGAAGAAAAGGAGAAAGATAAGGAAAGGAAAAACAGAGTGAGAGAGAGAGAGGGGGACAGAGAGAGAGAGAGAGAGAGGGACAGAGAGAGAGAGAGGGGGGGGACAGAGAGAGAGAGAGAGGGGGGGACAGAGAGAGAGAGAGGGGGACAGAGAGAGAGAGAGGGGGACAGAGAGAGGGGGACAGAGAGAGAGAGAGGGGGACAGAGAGAGAGAGAGAGGGACAGAGAGAGAGAGAGAGAGGGGGGGGACAGAGAGAGAGAGAGAGGGGGGGACAGAGAGAGAGAGCGAGAGAGAGGGGGGGACAGAGAGAGAGAGAGGGACAGAGAGAGAGAGAGAGAGAGAGGGGGGGACAGAGAGAGAGAGAGGGACAGAGAGAGAGAGAGAGAGAGAGAGGGGGACAGAGAGAGGGACAGAGAGAGAGGGGGACAGAGAGAGAGAGAGAGAGAGAGAGAGAGGGACAGAGAGAGAGTCAGAGATAGAGTGAGTCTCGGAGTTCTGCTTTAGTGAATGTGTCTGTGGTGTAGTTAACCCTGAGAACAGTGGCGCGGCTCCTCCTCTCGGGGGCGCTGTGGTCAGCCCTGAGTCTGAGGAATTGTTTGATGTCGTTGTGATGTAATGTTTTGTCTCGTTTACAGTTGTCCAGATGAGAAGTGGACAGGGGCGTTTTCCTCGGTGGACGGCAGGTGGGTCACTGAGGCTGTGAACTCAGGGTCTAAGAGCTCTCTAGAGAACTGTACTGTAATGAGACTGAAGCTCTGAAGCAGCTGCACATGAGCCTAAGATCACCATGTCCAGTGCAGAGCGGTGCAAATCTGGGGGGATGGAGGTAGAGTGCTGAGTCTGATCCAGAACTAATCCCCAACACCAGCACCTGACTCTCACTGATGGTTATGAGGCTGAACACCATCAGATCCTCACAGAAATGTTCCAAGGCTGAGAGGAAAGCTGATTAATGTGGATGAGGAGCTCTCTTGGTCACAGTGAATATCCACTCAGTCAGTGCTCAGCTCTTTAATACGGTTTTTATAAAAGAGGTTAGAAAACATCATGTAGGAGACACACACACACACACACAGAGAGACACACACACACACACACAGACAGAGAGACACACACAGACAGAGACACACACACACACACACACACACAGACACACACACACAGTCAGAGAGACACACAGACAGAGAGACACACACACAGAGAGACACACACACAGAGACAGACAATGACAGAGACAAACACATACACAGACACACACACACAGACACAGTGAAAAATAAATTACTGAACACATGTAGAAGAAGAGCCCTTTTAATTAGAAGTAAGGATGTGTTGATGTGACATGATCAAGGACTGAATAAAACACCTGTGATTGGACAGAGTGAAATATGTAAATGAGCTGTTTTATCCATCACTAAATATTCTGTCAGAATTGTGAAAGCATAAAGCTGTGGAGCCCTCTTAGTAATAATTGTCTGTGTGTGCGTGTGTGTCTGTGCATGTGTGTCTGTGTGTGCGTGTGTGTGTATTTGTGTGTGTATATGTGTGTCTATGTGTGTCTGTGTGTGTCTGTGTGCGTGTATATGTGTGTGTATATATGTGTGCGTGTATATGTGTGTGTATATATGTGTGCGTGTATATGTGTGTATATATGTCTGTGTATATATGTGTGTGTATGTATGTGTGTGCGTGTCTGTGTCTGTGTGTGTGAGTATATATGTGTGTGTGCTCACAGAGGAGTGTGCAGGAGCTGTGGGGCGGAGCTGGAGTCCATCGATCTGACGGGGGATGAGTACAGTCTGCTCAGAGACAGAGTGATGGCCAACGTCATCGAGGGCAAAGACGTCTTCAACAAAACCACTCCAGAGGTTTATCTCTCTCTCTTTCACTCTTTCAGTCCTTTTTCCAGGACATGTACGTTTTCATATTTCTGCACCAAAGGCTAGTTGTTTTCTCCGAATCAAACCTACGCTAAGATCAACACAACGACACAAATCTGACGGTGTACTCCACGTCGAAGCCTGACACGCACCTCCCCAGAAATGTAACCGCGACCACAACAACTACGATTTGAACCGAGGGAGTCCAGAAACGTTAACTCCTCACACAGCGGTTAATAAAAAGCGTAACAAGGAACAAACCTGAAAAACCCTGCACACTTGTTGTTTTAGTAAAGAATCAAATCAAATCAAATCAAATTTATTTATATAGCGCTTTTCACAACTGATGTTGTCACAAAGCAGCTTCACAGAATTCCAGTAAGACAAGATTTGACATGAAATGTAAAGACAAATGTAAAACCCTCAAGTGAGCAAGCCAGGGGCGACAGTGGCAAGGAAAAACTCCCCCAGCTGAGGAAGAAACCTTGGGAGGAACCAAGGCTCACAAGGGGTGACCCATCCTCCTCTGGTCAATCTACTGGTGATGATAGTTAGTAGTCCATGAGAACTTCAGTGTAGGGACAGCTTCAAGGCACTTGGTGGTTGCTGGAGCGTGGGCAGCTGGTCTGAAGCGTGGAGGAGGATCTCGACAGTCATCCATCAGTGTCCAGACAGACAGGTGGGCAGTCGTTTACTCGGAAAGATGTAAAGGGATGGAATTAGTTTTGAACTGTTTTGTGTTTGTAAAGTAGAAAATATAAAAATTTCCAGAGTGTGGCTAATGACTCCGGCAGATCTGACTATGACAGCATTAACTAAAAGGAGAGAACCAGGAGGACACACAGACACGGGAGCATCCTGAAACACTGGCATCCCTCCGCTCCACCGTCAACAAACCTGAGTGATCGCGAGAAGCGGCGGGACGACAGCACCAGCGTCTCAGTTTACTATAATTCCCTGTGTCCATGCACCCCCCGGATCTGCCGCCTTTATCTATGGGGGAGCATTAGCTACCAAATGATAAACTAAACAAATGAGTTTTTAGCCTACATTTGAAGATTGCGACTGTGTCTGAGTCCCGAACATTTTCTGGAAGATCTTTCCAGAGTCTGGGGGCTTTATAAGAAAAGGCTCTTCCCCCAGCTGAGGCCTTCTGAATTCTGGGAACATTTAAAAATCCAGTATTCTGTGATCTGAGTGAACGTGGAGGCTCATAATAGGAAATTGTATCTTGAAGATATTCAGGAGCAAGCCCATGTAGAGCTTTATATGTTAATAACAAAATTTTGTAGTCAATGCGGAATTTAACAGGCAGCCAATGAAGTGATGATAAAACTGGGCTGATATGTTCAAATTTTCTAGTTTTAGTGAGGACCCTAGCTGCAGCATTTTGAACTAGTTGAAGTTTTCTTAAATTGCTGCTGGTGCATCCTGACAGTAGTGCGTTACAGTAGTCAAGCCTTGAAGTAATAAAGGCATGTACTAATGTTTCTGCGTCCTGAAGGGATAAGGCATTTCTAATCTTAGCAATATTGCGAAGATGTAAAAAAGCTGTCCTAGTGATACTGCCTATGTGTTGATCAAATGATAAATCCGGGTCAATTATGACACCAAGATTTTTTGCTGCTGAACCAGGTTTAACTGGAAAGTCAGCGAGATTTAAAATTAAATCTGATAATTTATTTCTTGTCACTTTTGGACCCAAAAGCAGGACCTCTGTTTTGTTGCTGTTTAGAAGGAGGAAGTTACGCAACATCCAGCCTTTCACGTCTTTTACACAGTCCTCTATTTTCTTTAATCTGTGTTTGTCATCGGGCTTGGCTGAAATATACAATTGTGTGTCGTCTGCGTAACAGTGAAAGTTAATGTCATGGTTTCTTATAACTGTGCCTAGCAGTAACATGTATAATGTAAATAATAATGGTCCTAAAATAGAGCCTTGTGGAATTCCAAATCTTACTTTAGAATAATTTGAAGTTAGATTGTTTACTTTTACGAATTGATAACGTTCCGTTAAGTAAGATTTGAACCATAATAGGGCTGTCCCTGTGATTCCAACCATGTTTTCTAACCTTTCTATGAGAATATTGTGGTCTATTGTATCGAAGGCTGCGCTTAGGTCAAGAAGCACCAACAGGGATACGTGGCCTTGATCAGAGGCAAGAAGAAGATCATTTGTTATCTTGACTAGAGCTGTCTCTGTACTATGATGTTGCCTGAATCCAGATTGGAATTTTTCATATATATGATTCTTATGTAGATATGAACTAAGTTGTTGGGCCACAGCTCTTTCTAAGATCTTAGACAGAAATGGCAAATTAGAAATAGGCCTGTAATTAGACAGTGTACTAGCATCAAGATTTGGTTTCTTGATCATAGGTTTAATAACTGCTAGTTTAAAAGCTTTGGGTACATGGCCCAGACTAAGCGATGAGTTTACTATAGTTAAAAGAGGATCAATAATAGCTGGTAGTACTTCTTTGAGCAACTTTGTGGGAATTGCGTCAAGTGTGCAAGTTGTACAGTTTGCGGAGGTGATAATCTTCTCTAGTTCTAATTGTGGGAGTGGGTAAAAGGTTTCAAGTCTTTCTTTTACAGTTATATTATGTTTTATTTCATTCACATCAGGTGGCAGCCAGGATGGATTTGATCCTGTGGCTAGAGTTTGTTGTCTAATATTCTCAATTTTATTATTAAAAAAGTCCATAAAATCTTTACTGGTGAGAGTTGCTGGAATTAGTTGTTCAGAACCTGCTTAATTTTTTGTAATTCTAGAAAACACACTAAACAGTGCTCTCGGATTATTTTTATTATTGGAGATCAGCGAGGCCAGATATGCTGAGCGAGCTTTAGTGAGGGCATTTCTATACTCTATAAGGCTGTCCTTCCAGGCAGAATGAAACACTTCAAGCTTGGTTGATCGCCATTTCCGCTCTAGTTTTCGTAATGTTTGTTTTAAAGTACGGGTCTTATCGTTATACCATGGTGCGAGCTTTTTCTGTCTTATACTTTTATGTTTAAGTGGTGCTACCTTTTCTAAAGTAGATCGACAGGTATTTTCTAGGTAATCAGTTAGTACATCTAGGTCCATTGGGTCTGATGGAGTTGGAACTGGGGTCGATAGTTCTGGTAGGTTTTCTATAAATTGTAGGGCGGTAGATGGTTTTATTATACGCCTTGTAGAATAGCGAGGGTTCTTACATATATTATGGATAAAACGTAGCTCATATGAAATTAAGTAATGATCGGAGATTGCTGAGGATTGCGGTAAGATATTAATTTTGTCAATGTTAAGACCTAGTGTCAGAACTAAGTCTAAAGTGTGGCTGCAGTAGTGTGTAGGCCCTGTTACATTTTGAGTAATACCAATAGAGTCTAAGATTGAGGTAAATGCCTTTTTTAGTGGGTCACTTTCCTTCTCAAAATGGATATTGAAATCTCCTACAATTATAACTTTATGATTGCACACCGCTAGGTTTGTAGCAAAATCGCTGAATTCTTTCAGAAATTCTAAGTAAGGCCCTGGTGGTCTGTAAATGTTGCATAATAAAAATGCGTCCTTTTTTGTGACCGGATTTGTAATAATAGTGGAGAGAACCTCAAAAGAAGAGAAGGTGTCACATTGTTTAAGACTAATTTCTAGGGTATTTTGGTAAATTACACATACTCCACCTCCTTTGCCTGATATTCTTGGGCTATGTGCATAATTATAGCCTAGGGGGGTGGCTTCATTTAGTGCTAAATATTCATTTGGTTTAACCCACGTTTCCGTGAGACAGAAAACATTGAATTTATGATCACTTATAATATCATTTACGATGAGTGCTTTTGAGTTTAGTGATCTTATGTTGAGTAACCCAAATTTTAGTTCTGAGGTGTTGCTGCTAGGTGTTGTGTATGATTTAATATTGATTAGGTTGCTGAAACAGGCTGATTTTGTTTTTCTACTTTTACATTTAGTTCGGGGGAAAGACACAGTCTCAATACAGTTGAACCTGGGTGACGTCTCAAGACAGTTCGCAGACGGTCGGTTTAGCCTGTCTGTCTGCGGCCTGGTCCCGGCTCTGGATTGTCAGCAGCTATCTACACTACTCTGCCGACTAACTAAAAGACTATGTGCTATACTGCAAGAAAGTAAGGCAGCACCCTCCCGCGTGGGGTGGATACCATCCCTACCTATAAGACCAGGCTTGCCCTCAAAACGTAACCAATTTTCTATAAAGCCCACTTGATTTTCGGAACACCACTTGGACATCCAGCAGTTTAACGCCCAAAGTCTGCTGTAAGCTTCGTCGCCACGCCGCATTGGTATGGGGCCAGAGCAGATTACGGCATCGGACATCGTCTGGGCCAGTTTAATCACCTCTCTAATATTACCCTTAGTTACCTCAGACTGCCGCAGACGAATATCATTGGCCCCTACATGAATGACTACCCTCGAATATCTCCTATTAGCTAACAGTCTAAGGTTGCCACTAATATCCGGCGCTCTGGCTCCCGATAAACAGCTAACTGTTACTGCCGGCGCCCCTAAAGGAGTAGCTAATTTCACGTGCCGAACAATAGAGTCTCCTATAACCAGAGCACTCTTAACAGGCTCCTCAGCGGGTGCTTCGCTGAGCGGGGCAAACCTGTTTGACACGCGAATCGGAGGAGCGTGGTGTCCCGGTGGGCTAGCTTTGGCCTCAGCGTTAGCATCAGCCTTAGCTTTCCGGCTATGACGCCGAGACGTCACCCATTCACCCCGCTGTGAGGGCTCTAACGCCGGAGTCGTGGGGGTGCTAACTCTCCCTAAGGCACCCGGAGTTGCTAACACTGAATCTCGCTGTTTATCCCTCAACAATAATAAGCTCCGGATGCGCACTTCTAGCTGGTCCACTTTATCCACCAGGGAGCTAACTAGCTGACACTTACTACAAATACAACCACTATATTTATCGCTAGAGGTGGAAAAGGGCGTTAAACTAAACATGCCACACTCTGAGCAGGCAAAACAGCCAGTAGTAGCCATGGAATTGCAGGTACTTACCGCTTTTAGTGAATTTTAGTAACTTACACCAAGAACGTTACTCCAGGGTCCGGTGGCAGTTTTAGTGCCTCTGTAATGAATATTTCTGCGGAGACAATCTAAAAGATAGAGCTATGGATGGTTAGTAGGTTATAAAAACAGATATAAATATAGAAATAACAATGGAAACGAGTAAACAGGAAAACCCGAGCGATCAAAACAGCTTCCAAACGGGTACAGAAACAGCCAAACGGGTTGCCAGAACACTGGGTTGCCAGAACACTGGGGGTCTGTCCCAAAACCTAGTGAGCTCCCTAAGTAGGCACCCTGCGTTCTGACCGTTGTCTTCATGAGACGCTGTAGTTAGAGAGCGATTGTGTCACGGCTTTTTCCCACTCACTGCACGCAACTGGTGCTTTCAAACCTCAGCGCGCTGGAGTCTAGTCTTCCTCCCGTTTTATCACAAATTGAAGAGTGAAACTGGCAGGAGTTGTGCATTGCATCATGGGACTGTCTTCGCGGCTGAGTGAGGATTCGATGCTGCCTTAAATTTCTGCCTGAGTGAGGTTCCTTAGTAGGAAGCGTATTTAAGGAGCCTACGTCTCGGGACGGTGCTCGCTGTGACGTGAAATGCTCTCTGTGTCGACAGCGCACTGGGATTTGAGACAGAAGAACATTTTGCACGATTAAAGGGTTCTTTGCCTCATGAAGGGGTTCTTCAGGTCGATGGAGAATGTGCTGTAGTCGGTTCTATACGGCACCAACCAGGGTTCCCCAATTGAACCCTTCTCTAAAAGGTAAAACGTATAGAACCAACTACAGCACATTCTCCATCAACCTGAAGAACCCCTTCATGAGGCCAAGAACCCTTTAAGGTTCTTTTAAGTGTTCAAGGTTCTATATAGAACAATTTTCTTTACTAAAGAGCCATCATCACGTGTGTATGAGGAGTGGGAACACACAGGAAAAAGTGCTGGCCCCTCTGTGTGTTTCTTTCCTGGTGTAAACCTGTGAATACACTCTGGACCAATTAGTGCCCTACTCCCTACATAGTGCACTTCAGCTTTTAAACTAATATCACTACACTGTGCATTACACGGTGTGGGGGAAGATATTTAGGATCCCCTAGTGGTGTGGTGGGGTAAATGCAGAGTGACACACGTTTATAAACTCACAACGGCAGAGGGCACTTGTGCCGGCAGCGGTGTAGACTCTGGGAAGATTCAATGCAGAAGGGATTGGCCTTAAACAGCAGCTTGGAAAGAGCGGGATGTCTCTCGGAAGAGGCCCCTCTGTGTACATTACATTACACTTTTATAATTACAATTAACGAATACACAGTGATTCATGCAAACAGGTGACTGTACACTAACGAGAATAGTGGCCCCGCCCCCTCATCTGAGTCTGTCCAATCACAGCGCTGGACCCGTGTTTATGTGAGAGCACAAAGACGAGGTTAAACTCAGCAAAACAGACACAACGAGCGCGGAGAAATAAGAGCACTGAGTAAAAACGGAGAAGAAAGAGAACAGAGTGAAAACGGCTAAAAACCAGAGCTTCTGCTCCTCGCTCCTCACTGCTGTGCGCTCGGGGTCGGGGTGAACAGCGAGCGGCTCATTATCATTTAAAGGAACAGGTGCTGAAAGCGGGCGTTCTGAACAGGGGCTGTTTACACAGGGGGAGAACACTGCTGTGGGGCTCGTGGGGTTTGGACCAGAAACAGAACTGTGTTCCACTGTGGGGGAGAAGGGGATGGGATGCTCTGGAGCAGCTGCACATGAGCCTAAGCGCTCAATGCCTGATGCTAAGCATAGGGTAGAGGGATATAAAGTACTGCACTGAGCTGTGGAACAGTGATCTCTGGAGGGGTGGAGCTCTGTGCAGTGTATTTGGGGATGAGTTACAGAGGTGTTCCTGATCCTGAACTAATCACACAACACCAGCCCCTGACTCTCACTGATGTTTGTGTGGTGGAATGCCATCAGATCCTCACAGCAATGTTCTAATATCTACTGTAAAACCTATCCAGAAGAGTGTTGTGTTTTGTATTTCCCACTTTTACAGCAGCACCGCTGGGTGGCGCCAAAGTTCTTTGCGTTCCCACGTGTTTCTGTATGAAGTGCATGGAGGGAATTTCTTTTATTTCTTAATTAAGACAGAAACATTGCAAAATACATCACAGTTCTATTCTAGGAACGTTGATCACGTACACGGTGACGTACAAAGTGAGGAATGGAATGGTATCTCAGACACAAATGGAAAACGACCTGGAAATGTATATTTTCTTTATTATATTTGTCCTTTTCGTCACATGACGTGGTGTGATGTTGACCTTATAAAGACGTGTCTCTGTTGTGTACCGATGACCGCATGCAGACTCATATATAAAGCTGTTATTTTAAACTCTAAATAGAAGTGTTTTTATTTTCCAGGCTAGCGTCAGGCCTCGGCTACGTGCCGCTGGTGTTGTCCAGTCGTCCAGAATTAGCTCGGACGACGCAGCCATGTGTCCCAGCGCTTAAAATCCAGCGAGCTCTAGATTTAGCCAAAGTTTGAGGACAGAGAGTCTGTAGATGGAAATAGAAGAGAGCTGTACGGACACTTTTAGACACGAGGAAGGGGCTTTCCACAACCTGCTCCCTACTCCCTCCACATAAACATGGCGTTGTATTGGCTCCTACAGTTAGGATGTGTAATATAATTACACAGTATGGCAGAGGACACCTCAGAAAATCCAAACAGGATGACAGTATTAAGACGATTGAACCTATTTCTAGCTCTTGATCTTTATTTTGCAAACCACTGCCTGATTCCCCCCACAGAGTCTGTTTTTGAAGGAGAAATGGTCAGTGAAAGGATCTGAGGGCCACACTGTGATTGTTATAAAGTATCAGTCAGTCTCCAGAGCTCAGGTCTGTGGGGAGTCTTCAGAACTGACCCAAAGTGTTCAGAAGAAGGGGTCCTGACCCAAGTCTCACTGATGGAGGAGGGAGTGAAGTGGAGTCCATCAGGTCCATGCCCACAGAAGAGCTACTGCAGCACACACCGCTGAAAGAGTTAACACTGCTCTGATAGAACCGGGTCAGAACACACACTGCTGAAAGAGTTAACTCCGCTCTGATAGAACCGGGTCAGAACACGCACCGCTGAAAGTGTTAACTCTGCTCTGATAGAACCGGGTCAGAACACACGCCACTGAAAGGGTTAACTCCGTTTTAATAGAACCGTGTCAGAACACACGCCACTGAAAGGGTTAACTCCGTTTTAATAGAACCGGGTCAGAACACACACTGCTGAAAGAGTTAACTCCGCTCTGATAGAACCGGGTCAGAACACGCACCGCTGAAAGTGTTAACTCTGCTCTGATAGAACTGGATCAGAACACACTGCTGAAAGAGTTAACTCTGCTCTGGTAGAACCGGGTCAGAACACACGCCACTGAAAGGGTTAACTCCGTTTTAATAGAACCGGGTCAGAACACACACCGCTGAAAGAGTTAACTCTGCTCTGAAAGAACCGGGTCAGAACACACACCGCTGAAAGAGTTAACTCCGCTCTAATAGAACCGGGTCAGAACACACGCCGCTGAAAGAGTTAAATCCGCTCTGATAGAACTGGGTCAGAACACACACCACTGAAAGAGGTGACCTCAGCTGCACTATGAGAAGGTGGCGGGTCAAGAGGAGGTAGTGTGGCGCTCTTGGTGATGTTCTTCTGGAGAACCTTGAGTTCTGGAGTCCTGTGGATGTTCCTCTGACCCAGACTCCAGGGAGGAGCTGTAGAAACAAGTCCCCACAGGGGCTTATAGCACTCCTTGGTGCCACAGAACATGTGTCGAGAGGTCAGGGCATGTGTCAGGGCTGTAGTGGATGCACCACAGTATTAAGCAGATGGTTTTAATGTTATGGCTTCTCTGGAGGCCTGTTACAATACGTTGTCTCAGATATAATTGCACTTGCAATAAACAATATTTTTTATTGTCATTTTATTACAATTATGCCACTGATGTAATGAAAATAAAACAGCACAATAATGCAATTGCAGTCTTTTAAATGAAGAACATGTAGCATTTCTACCTTAAAATGGCAGCTTCTAAATGATTGTAATGTTCCACTGAGCTGTAAAAGAGAGAACAGAGCCTCTGTGGCAGCTACGCGGGGTCCTCTTCTGGTTACTGCACTAAACAACTTCTGAATCACGGAGGACTCTCGCGAGAAATGGGTAACTCTTTACGGCACATTGCTCACAGGTGGATGGTTGCCTAGCTACAAGAATCTAGCTCTGTATTATTCCCGGTACGGACACTATACGGCAGAGAGAGAGAGCGGCCGTACAAGAGTTAATACTGGACTGAACTTACACAGTAGAGTGAGCTGGAACAGACCTGAGGACACACGCTGGAGCAGTGAGCATCTGTTTCCCCGTTTTAATGTGCTGCGGTGCTAGTTAGTGATAGTTTTGTTGTTGAAAGTGTTATAATCCGATTGTGAGAGTCACTGAGCAGTGAGTGGTTTGCAGCTGCTAGCTTTAGCCGAATTAGCTCAGTTTTTCGCGTTATTCTGGTAATAAGTGCATTTCTCCGGTTGCTGTGTGAATTAAACGACTGAAGTCGCTACTTTTGTAAACATCACACGAGGAGTGAGTGAGTAAAAGAGAGAGAGAGACAGCTGTGTGTTTGTCTGTGAGAGACAGGAGCCATGGATCCATCATTTTCGTGATCATTAATTGTATCCTGTGAAACTACACGCCCTCTTCAGGGTTCCTGCACCGATTCAGGAGTTAAACACTAATCACACTCTGGTCCTGATGTGGAAGAGGACTGAGTGTTTATTCCTGAAATCTATCCCATAATATTACTTCAGCAACACACCTCCATTACAGTGTGGTTGTGTCTGCCCCATGATACGTGCAGCGAATTATTCTGACTTTATTCTCAGAATTATTCGGACTTTATTCTTTGAATCTTCTTTTTTTTCCAATGCTGTGGCCCTAAAACTCCATGGAAACTCCACAGAACAGAACAGCGCTAAAACACTGGAGACGCTTATTCTTTTGTGAACACACACGCACACACGCGCACAGTAAACACAGTGGACAATCACTGAGGACACGTTCAGATACTGTTTGATAAATCAATCGAGTAGTTATTGGGACAGACCTACTGTGTGTGTGTGTGTGTGTGTGTGAATTATTGCGGAACATAAATGCAGTACAGTAAGTGTATGTTCTCTGATTAAACTTCCTGGACACAGACCCTCTGACTCCGCCCCTTTCCAGAAATAATAATGTTTTTAAAATGCAGGAGGATGTAAATCGAATGTTAATCTTCATGCACACGTCCTGCACCACCTCTAACTTCCATTCTTTTGTTTTAAAGTGGTTTAGTAAAGTGCTATTCATTTGTTTTTTATAAATAGTTATATCTATAGAGTTGTATAGTTGATGTATTCATGAAGAGTTATAAATAACCCTGTGTGTGTGTGTGTGTGTGTGTGTGGGTAGTGGTCATATGTGGTTATTGCTCAGTGGCCTTTGGGTTGTTTGCAGTCATAAAGAGACACACACACACACACACACACACTCATACAAAGGGGTTTCATGTTTCAAGCCTCTCGCATGCAGTGACCGTGGAAAGTCCCTTTAACCCTCCACCACCTCAGAGCTTATGAACTGAAACCAGTTCAGGACACTGACCACACCCCCAGCTCTCTCTCTCTCTCACACACACACACGCGCGCACACACATAGAGTACATATGAACACACATTTCAAACACACAAACAAAACAAAAACAAAAAGTGTACATTTTCACATTCTACAAAATCACCTTTGTCTGGAAACTGCAGTAAGAACAGGACTGTGTTCACCTCCTGAAGCTTTATTTACTGATTAAAGCTCAAAGAACAGAGCCTTCTCTGAACCGGACTGTACTCTGTAAACATAAACACAGTTAGAGTCTGACACCTGCGGCCCGCTCCAGAAAAGTGGAGAGGGAGGTGAGTTTGGCTCTTTCCTTTACTGATGCTGTGGGAGCGTTTGGGAACTGAGGAGACTCAGCGCTGCAGGTTTGTGAGTGGAGTTCTTGCTTGATACGAGACTTAAGCGGCTCCACACTGCGTGTTCACTGTCGTCTGATTCTGATAATGTGCAGTATTTGTCACTTTACAACAAAATATGTCTTCTGCATTTAACCAATCCTTGGCAGTGAACACACACACACACACACACTAGTGCACTAGGGGAGCACCCAGAGCAGCGGGCATCCATTCCAGGTGCCTGGGGAGCACTTGAGGGTTCAGTGCCTTGCTCAAAGGCACTTCAGCCATGGATGTTCCTGCTGGTCCTGGGGATAGAACCGACAACCCTCTGGTACCAAGCCCAGTCCCTAACCATTAGGCCAAGGCTCCCCATCACGATGACCATAGGCGACAGATCTGGACGCAGACCGCTCACATACTGTCTATGAAGACACGCTGTTGTAGCATGCGCAGAATGAGGCCTGTCAGCGTCCTGCTGAAACAACCATGGACTTCCCGGGAAAAGCCCATGCGTCTGTATTAATCTCAGTGGGTTTCTCCTGCAGAGCTGTCTGAGGGCTGTGGACGGGAGACGGTGAGAGACCGACACTCTGTTCAGCCCAAAGTGGAGACCACGCCCCTCTCTGAGTGGTGACAGCGCCCCCTCTCTGCTGAGGAGACTGACTGCAGACAGTGGATGTGCCTTTTATAGCTTTAATATTCTCCTGTTTATAGTGGAACGCTTAAAAACTGTGAAATATTTTATAAACTTTGCTCTTATTTTGTCTGTGTTCTGAGCACGATGCAGGCGTCCGGTTTGAAATGTGTTTATACGTAGAAAACACCGCAGAGTCGTTCAAGTGTTGTGAGGTTTTATTGGTTCAGTTCTGTGTGGTTATTCCGTTTGTCTCGTGAGAGTTTCTTGCTGAGCTGGTTTCGGGGAACAGTGGCTATAAGGAAAGGGGAAGATGCTGCAGTCTGTTTTTGGTAACGGCGTGTTATAAGGAAAGAGCAGTAAAGATTAAAACAGCCAGAACAACCTGCTGCTCGAGATTACAGATTAAAGTCAGACAGAGATAAAAGTGATTCCTGTTTGTGTTTACGAAGCGTAAGTGTTTTTGAGGAGCAATAAGTCGCAAATGACTTCAGAAACTAGGGCATAATATTTGTAAATGTTGTCGTTTTAAAACAAATAAAATAAAGTATGAATCACATGAGATGAATCTAATTGATCTGTAGTCCCTGAGTGAGGCGGTCTGTGCTCGGCCCTTGTGAAGAGGACCATGATTTTAACGGGTTTTTTATCGTATCTCTGACACATTCAGGCCACAAGGTGTCAGTAAAACAGCTGTTTAACGCCATGGAGGAGAATCACTTGAGAAAATGATTGAATGCACATTTAAGACGTGATCTGTGTTTGTTACAGTTTCTTTATAAAAACAATGTTCTGAAAATTGCATGTAATTCACTGACACTAGCCTCAGTGTAACAGTGTTACTGACTGTAAAGAGTTAATGTAGAGCTCCTGTGTAGCAGAGTGTCAGGTTGCGTTTCTTGATGCAGCAGCGTGCTGTGTTTAGTGACGACAGTATTCAGAAGTCCTCCTGAACCCATGTGGCTTTATTCGTTACAGAAACATGACGGTTTCTCTTGCAGAGCTGTCTGAGGGCTGGAAGGTCACACTCCTTGTTTAAAATGAACTTCATAAATTTGAAACAAAAGGGCGGGGGTGGGTGCAGAGCCTACCCGGAACCACTGGGCACAAGGCTGGGACACACCCTGGAGGGGGCAGGGCAACACACACTCACACATACGGACACTTTTCAGGCTCCAATCCACCTACCAACGTGTGTTTTTGGAGCCTGGGAGGAAACCGGAGCACCCAGAGGACACTCCTCACAGACAGTCACCCGGAGAAAACCCACACAGACACAGAGAGAACACACCACACTCCTCACAGACAGTCACCCGGGGGAAACCCACACAGACACAGAGAGAACACACCACACTCCTCACAGACAGTCACCCGGAGGAAACCCACGCAGACACAGGGAGAACACACCACACTCCTCACAGACAGTCACCCGGAGGAAACCCACGCAGACACAGAGAGAACACACCACACTCCTCACAGACAGTCACCCGGAGGAAACCCACGCAGACACAGGGAGAACACACCACACTCCTCACAGACAGTCACCCGGAGGAAACCCACACAGACACAGAGAGAACACACCACACTCCTCACAGACAGTCACCCGGAGGAAACCCACGCAGACACAGAGAGAACACACCACACTCCTCACAGACAGTCACCCGGAGGAAACCCACGCAGACACATGGAGAACACATCACACTCCTCACAGACAGTCACCCGGAGGAAACCCACGCAGACACAGAGAGAACACACCACACTCCTCACAGACAGTCACCCGGAGGAAACCCACGCAGACACAGGGAGAACACACCACACTCCTCACAGACAGTCACCCGGAGAAAACCCACGCAGACACAGAGAGAACACACCACACGCTGAAACCCACGCAGACACAGAGAGAACACACCACACTCCTCACAGACAGTCACCCGGAGGAAACCCACGCAGACACAGGGAGAACACACCACACTCCTCACAGACAGTCACCCGGAGAAAACCCACGCAGACACAGAGAGAACACACCACACGCTGAAACCCATGCAGACACAGGGAGAACACACCAAACTCCTCACAGACAGTCACCCGGAGGAAACCCACGCAGACACAGGGAGAACACACCAAACTCCTCACAGACAGTCACCCGGAGCGGGACTCGAACCCACAACCTCCAGGACCCTGGAGCTGTGACAGAGACATGACCTGCTGCACCACTGTGAAGCCCGTGAAAGACTGTGGTGTTTAATTGATGTCGTAAAGTGGTCTGAATGGTGATATGTTCTGTTTAATTGTTGTGTTATGATATTAATAAGGTGCAGTCAGTATAACAGAGTAAAACACTGACTAATGAATAGTGCTGGTTCAAAGTGACAGTGCAACTTCTGTGCAGCAGTGTGTGTAGTGTTGTGTGTGTGTTCACCATGTGGATGTAAACTCTGAAACTGAGGATCACGAGACTGTCGTAATGAGCCGTGTTTACTGTGAATGGAGAGGAGTTTATTGTATTTGTGAGTCACGTACAGAACATTTCCTTCTGTTCACACACATGACACGATGTGAAGTGGAGTGTTGAGCCGAGTGAAGGCTGTGGTTTTAAAAACTGCACGTGATTCACTCTGAAGTCAGTGAGGAAAATCCACCACCATCAGCCAGAACACACTGATCTCACACACAACAGTAGTGTGTTACACATCAGACCACACTGCAGTAACTTTATTACCTTCAGTACTACACCCTGGCTTTGGTTCTGAAATAGTTTGAAGTGTAAAGCAATTCAACATCAGGGTAACGCAGTGGAAAACAGTTCTGTTTCTGGTCCAAACCCCACGAGCCCCACAGCAGTGTTCTCCCCCTGTGTAAACAGCCCCTGTTCAGAACGCCCGCTTTCAGCACCTGTTCCTTTAAATGATAATGAGCCGCTCGCTGTTCACCCCGACCCCGAGCGCACAGCAGTGAGGAGCGAGGAGCAGAAGCTCTGGTTTTTAGCCGTTTTCACTCTGTTCTCTTTCTTCTCCGTTTTTACTCAGTGCTCTTATTTCTCCGCGCTCGTTGTGTCTGTTTCGCTGAGTTTAACCTCGTCTTCGCGCTCTCACATAAACACGGGTCTAGCGCTGTGATTGAATAGACTCAGACGAGGGGGCGGGGCCATTCTAAAGTCTCTGCACTTGACATCAGAAGTGGAGCAGAATCAGAACGACTCGTTTAATCCAGTGTTTTCTGACTTGGAGCTTGCAGAAAACTGACTGGGGTCTTGTTTCACAGTGTGTGAGTTGGTGGCCTCCAGATCCACAGTTAAATGTGAATGTTTCCTTGAAAGTAGATTAATGCATAGCGTTATAAATGAATAAACAAACGATTTTCTACAAGATGAAGCCAAGTAATGAAAAAGCCGTCCAATAGGAAGGAGGAATAATAAGGAGATGGTGGGTTGGCCTCAGGTGTCGCCCCCCAGCCTCTGTTTACGTCAGGGGAGAACTCACTGACGAGACGTACGAGAAACAACTGAGAATCAGGGAGAAATTCTGCAAAATCTTGGAAATAAATTCCACAGCTTTCGCAGAGGTTATGTTTAATCACTCACTGTCTTTCCTCGATAAATAAAAGAGTGTGTGTTCAACTCCGCAGAATGTCTCTTCAAATAAACTTTTGCACGGGGCCTGAAGTGTGTGTGAGGCGCTAGTGTGGAGGACTCCTTGTGCTGAACTTGGGTGGAGGTATTTTTCTTGTTCTGCTAAATGATGATAATGAAGGTGTTCTGTACCAGTCACACCCTCAAGACACACACACACACACGTGACCTCGTGACTCCAACGGGGAATCCCCAGCCTTTCTGTTCCCAGTGAGCTTTAACCTTGCCGAGACCACACACACAACCGTTTGTTTCCATGGCATTGTTGGGACTTTACACAGACTTCTATTCATCTCGTAAAGACTTAATCGAACCTGAACCATCATCTGAACGACACACAACCCAACGCTCACATTACACTTCATCTCAGAGGTAAACCATACCCTAAACCTAACCTTAAAACATGCGTTTCCCCTTGAACTGTAATGCTCTGCTTTATGGGGACCCAGCTATCTTCTGAAAAAGGAGAGCGGTACCTGCTGTGAGTGTGAAAGGGTTTTAGATCCCTCTGTGTGATAAATACCCAGCACACAAACACACACAGTGTACGTCTGCTGTTTGAGAAGGGCTCATAAACCCTAACACAGTGGGGGGCAGTGACCTTTTTTAACCCCTGAACCCTGGATTTGTTATTTTTGATAAACACTAGACGTCGATGTGTTTGTATCTACGACTTCTACTGAGTGAATCTGGCTCCGTTTAAACTGCAGCCACTGCACTCAGAGTGTTTATGATCTCTGTAGGGAACCTTGAAAGGTCTTGTCTTGCTCTGAAGCAGCTGCACATGAGCCTAAGGTCCCCGTGCTCTGTTCTTGTGAAGCAGTGATCCCTCAGGGACGAGCTGGAGTCTTGTCTGTGATTCAGAACCCCATCCCACATTGGCACCACCATCAAATCCTCACAGCAATGTCCTGATATCTAGTTTAAAGGCCTTTGGTTCAGAGGATATGTTGGTTGTCTGCAACCTTTAGGGCATTGTGTGTTTGTGCAAAGGGGCCTCGCGCTCGTGAACCCTCGTGCATTTGGGGGAAATCTGTGTGAATTTGATATGTGTGTTTTTTGCATGACTCGCGCCTTTAAAACATATCAACAGTCACTTTAACCACTCAGAGACGAGAGGAATTCCCCCAAACATTCTCCCCACCCCCTTCTCACACACACACTCACACACTTCACACCCGCTCACTAACCGTCACACTCTGCAGCTCCTTCTACACACCACCAAAACACGAGATCCTATCTCTAGCTTCGATCTGAAGTCAGAAGTCAGAGAAGGCGCTGTGGCTTACATTAGAAACCAGTTCGATGCACCACAGCAGAACCACACACACCAATGTCCCCTCTGCGGAGACCGTACTGGGTTCTATATATAGTTTATAAGTAAATAAATAACCCCATGGTGAATGTATACTGTATCACCAGAAGTATTCGCTCGTCTGCCTTCGCACGCACATGATCTTCACCCCATTCTCGGTCTACGGGGTTTAACGTGACGTCAGCCGACTCTTTGCAGTTATAACAGCTTCATCTCTTCTGGGAGGACTGTCCACAGCGCATTAGTGAGGTCACACACCGATGCTGGACGAGGCCTGGCTCACAGTCACCGCTGTAATTCACCTCAAAGGTGTTCCGTCGGACTGACGTTCTTCCACACACACTCACTCAGACACGTCTTCAGGGACCTTGCTTTGTGCACTGGTGCACAGTCGTGTTGGGACAGGAAGGGGCCGTCCCCAAACTTTTCTCACAATGTTGGGAGCAGGAAATTATCCAAAGTCTCTTGGTATTGTGAAGCATTAACAGTTTCTTTGACTGGAACTAAGGGGCCGAGCCCAACTCCTGAAACACACCCCCGCGCCGTTCATCGGATTCATCACCCCAGAGAACACATCTCCACTGCTCTAGAGTCCAGTGGTGGTGTGCTTTATCTCACTGCCTCTGACGCTTTTCATCGCGCTTGGTGATGTAAGGCATGGATGCAGCTACTCGGCTGTGGAAACCCATTCCATGAAGCTCTTTACGCTCTGTTCTTGAGGGAATCTGAAGGCAGACACAGGGAGAACACACCACACTCCTCACAGACAGTCACCCGGAGGAAACCCACGCAGACACAGGGAGAACACACCACACTCCTTACAGACAGTCACCCGGAGGAAACCCACGCAGACACAGAGAGAACACACCACACTCCTCACAGACAGTCACCTGGAGGAAACCCACGCAGACACAGGGAGAACACACCACACTCCTCACAGATAGTCACCCGGAGGAAACCCACACAGACACAGAGAGAACACACCACACTCCTCACAGACAGTCACCTGGAGGAAACCCACGCAGACACAGGGAGAACACACCACACTCCTCACAGACAGTCACCCGGAGGAAACCCACGCAGACACAGAGAGAACACACCACACTCCTCACAGACAGTCACCTGGAGGAAACCCACGCAGACACAGGGAGAACACACCACACTCCTCACAGACAGTCACCCGGAGGAAACCCACACAGACACAGAGAGAACACACCACACTCCTCACAGACAGTCACCTGGAGGAAACCCACACAGACACAGAGAGAACACACCACACTCCTCACAGACAGTCACCTGGAGGAAACCCACGCAGACACAGGGAGAACACACCACACTCCTCACAGACAGTCACCCGGAGGAAACCCACGCAGACACAGAGAGAACACACCACACTCCTCACAGACAGTCACCTGGAGGAAACCCACGCAGACACAGGGAGAACACACCACACTCCTCACAGACAGTCACCCGGAGGAAACCCACGCAGACACAGGGAGAACACACCACACTCCTCACAGACAGTCACCCGGAGCGGGACTCGAACCCACAACCAGAGACACTGTGACAGAGACACTCAGAGAAGAACGGCAGGTGTGTTTATATGATGTAGTAAACTGGTCTGTATGGTGATGTTCTGCTAGACAGACCGAGAGGGACCACACCACAGACGCTGGACCCTGTTCACACTCAAGGCTTAGAGATGGACACTATGTTAATGCCAGGTGTGAACAGGGCCCTGTTGGTTTCTATTATCCTCTACAAAGCTTTTCTGAAGCTAAGCAGCTCTTAAAGAACAGACTCTTCCACCAACTGAGCCTTCAGTGATCCTCAGGGTTTACCGTAAGCCTCAGCAGAGGAAGGCAGAAAATCCCAACAATGTTTACTGAAGTGCACGAGGAAGCGCTGGAGGAATTTCCCATTTTCTGTCACAGTCTCAGAGTGGAGTTCAGTGTCCATTGTCTCCGGCTCGTCCTCTTATCGCTGAGCGAAACTGAACAGCAAGCTCTTTCAACATTGTTAGTGTTAAAGACAATGGGTGTTAAGATTGAACACAGCACGCTCAGGGTTAAACCTCACCGCGAATAGTGCTGATATGACCCCGGTGAATCTGCAGAGTGGTGTTTTTGGGACACAGCTGGACGGGTCAGAGCAGGACTGGAGAGTTGGAAGAAATTCCACGTTTCATACGGATCTCCTTTAACTGTCTTTAAGCACAGTGCAGAAGTAGGGTTCTTCACCGGTTCTCATTAAGATCACACTTTACCAACACCTACAGTGCTACTCTCCACTCACTTTTAAGCTTAAAAAGTTTAATCTTAAAGATAAAGTCAGAGTTTTCCCCAGTTTTATATTCAGTTTATGTTTCTACACTCTCAGAATTAAAGGTACAGTACAGGAACATTACTGTCACTGAAGCTACAAACAGTGGAGTGTATCTTTAAAGGTACAGCAGTGGTGTTAGAGTCCAGTTGTGTTCCTAAAGGTTCATTACATTCTCTTCTCCAGAAGGAGAGGGGGATCTCTGTAATCTTTCATTATACAACTGTGGAGAATAAAATACACAATAAAAGTCCTGGAGATGAAACGGGCGAAGGACATCAACACAACTTTAACATCCACAGTTAATGTAGAGTAAGGTACAGGTCTGTTCCTAATTAAAGACACTGTACAGTGGAGCAGCAGTCACAAAGATCCAGGGTTGTGGGTTCGAGTCCCGCTCCGGGTGACTGTCTGTGAGGAGTGTGGTGTGCTCTCTCTGTGTCTGCATGGGTTTCCTCCGTGTGACTGTCTGTGAGGAGTGTGGTGTGTCCTCTCTGTGTCTGCATGGGTTTCCTCCGGGTGACTGTCTGTGAGGAGTGTGGTGTGTTCTCTCTGTGTCTGCGTGGGTTTCCTCTAGGTGACTGTCTGTGAGGAGTGTGGTGTGTTCTCTCTGTGTCTGCGTGGGTTTCCTCCGGGTGACTGTCTGTGAGGAGTGTGGTGTGTTCTCTCTGTGTCTGCGTGGGTTTCCTCCGGGTGCTCCTGTTTCCTATGTGGATTGGAGACTCAAAATTGTCCGTAGGTGTGAATGTGTGAGTGTGTGTTGCCCTGTGAAGGACTGGCGCCCCCTCCAGGGTGTGGTCCTGCCTTGCACCCAGTGATTCCGGGTATTCCGGGACCCACCACCGCCCTGAACTGGAGACACTACCTCCACGACCCTCCACATAAACCGAATGAATGGAATTTATGCGAATTTATTAAGTATTAATTTGTTCTTCAGTTCTGATCCACGGCAGAGGATGAGTGTTTAACCCACTGTTTACTGCAGGTACATAGTAAAGACGTAGTGTAGAAATGCCTAGGGCCAGGTCCGGGCCGAAGGTTGCTATTTGGTGTTTTACTGGAGGAATGTCACACATTCACCTGTTAGTTATAGTTCGCTGTTTTAATTGTGTATTATTTTATGTTTCCATTGTTTACTTGTTGCTGAGTGATGCTCTTTCAGATGTGCGACTGAAATAGTGCATTCTGAGCTGCAGAGGACCTTCGTGCAGCACACACTGAACTCCCGGAGCGAACTCGCCGCAGTCCGACACATTCCTGCAGCGCGGTGATGAGAGGCAGATTGTAAAGTGGAGCTGTGGTCTCTCGGACGTTTTGCCGGGAGAGAGGGAGGGGGCTGAGGAGGAAGGGGACGGGGGATTGGTGGGGAATTTTCGAGGCAAGGCTTCACTCATGAAACTGAAAGTGTGTTCTCCAGAGGCTGAGAATGTCTGTGGTTTTTGATAAACACAGCTCAGTGTTGTGCAGTTTCTCGCTCGTGAACCGTGTTAACCCCAACTCCCTGCAGCAGCCTACGGCAGGCAACACTGGAACTTCCACAGAAGCTGGGGTTTGGACCGAAATCAAGTTCGTTTTACTCCAGATGCAGCCGAGAAATGTTTAGTGTCTGAAGCCTAATGTAACTGTAGAGGCTTATCTCCACCAGCTGTGGATCATAATCACACACTTGTCTAAAGGTGAGCTCACACTAGGGGGCGACAGAACGACAAACGCCAGTCATTTCCACTGGGAGAACGCTGTACGTTTCAGCGACAAATCGAGGAGAGATTTTCTAAACTTTACGCAAATGGGTTATGACTTGGGGAAGCAACATTTTTATCGATTGGCTCCAACAAGTTCCTCGGCCCAATCACGGACGCAGCGGCCCGATGTCCCCGCGTTCTGCTCCCTGAGAGTTTTGCTCCTACCTTTTCATTCCTGTCCTCAACTGTGTGGCTTTAGAATAAGACACTTATAAAGGTTTATACATGGTTTACAATCTGTTTATTAACGGTTATTAACTCGGTGGAAACACCATGGGACATTAATAATTAATAGAAAGTGCAGCAGTGACCTGCTGTTTGCCAAATAGTGATCCCACATCTCTCTACAGTTAAACCTCAGATTTCACCGAATACTGACCTCACTGTGTCTCCTCCATCGATCAAGTTTAACCCTTTAACCACTGATGGAATGTCGTTTTAGAAACTGATGATAATGTGGTGCACTTTAACGACACATTAGTCTCAGCTCATTGATAGAGGTCAGTGTTTCCCTTTGTATCTCTTTGATACACATCATTATTAATGAGTTTTAATTTGTTTACGACCTCTTTTATAACCACGTAATAAACAGATTTTTAAGCCATTTATAAACCTTTATAACTGGAGTCTTATTTTAAAGTGGTACCCGCTACTTCTATAAACTCTTCTTCAAGAACAGGGACCACTGGAAGAAAGTGTGGAATAAAGCAGATGCCGTTTTGTGTCCCTTTCGAATGAGGTCTGGACTTTGTACACGCCCCCACACAACAACGAGAGAGCCTCGAACACGCCCACAAGAGACCTTGCACACGCACGCACGTGACGAGTTTGAGTGACGTAAGAGACGTGTCGTGTGCTAGTGTGAACGTACCAAATCCTACAGAGTATTCCTTTAATAACCACTCGTCGTGCCCCATTAAAGCCACAGTGTTGTCCTTGTTTCTGTTCTGGATTGAACACTAATCATTTAGAAGCTTGGTTTAAAATAATGGATCTGTTATTTAGGGGAACTGGACAGTGAGTGTTCTCCTCCGAGCGTGTTGAAGGGCAGTGTTGCTGCATTGATAGCTGTTAGCCTTCACCCTCCCAGTTTAGTAGCACATCATCACAGACAGCTGAGAAAGAATTCTCGAGAATGGACAGGTGAGGATAGAGCACAGATGACAGACAGGTGAGGGTGGGGCTCAGGTGAAGGTGGAGCTCTGAAGAGAGACAGGAGAGGGTGGAGCTCTGAAGAGAGACAGGAGAGGGTGGAGCTCTGAAGAGAGACAGGAGAGGGTGGAGCTTTGTGGCTCTGCTTCAGCTGGAATTCCCCATGTGTCCACGGCTGTTGGACACATTCCAGCGTCTTTTTCTAACAACAACAAAGCAGGAAAGTAGACTGTTGTTCTCTGCGCACATCCTCATTACTGATGTGAATGGCAGCTATTCTCTCTCTCTCTCTCTCTCTCTCACACACACACACACGGTTTATCAGCAAGACTATTCTGGAAAAGGCACATGAGCTAAATCTAGAACACGATCAAAATAAAAGCCCTTTGTCTGTCCGAACAAAGCCGGGAATGTCCCTCAGACTGGGCCAGTCACACTCTTCAGGAGATGAATCAGGATTACGCTGAAAGGACAGGCGTCTTCAGGCCTTCTAACACTTTTATGATACCTCCACTTTACCCCTGCACAGACATTCTGACCTCCTCAGCATTACTGTCTTAAAGGTGCCACACTCCCCCTCGTCTCCACAGAGGAACACAGTTCTGTTTCTTAAAGAAACGTCTGTGACCCGCTTTGGTCCAAACCCCACGAGCCCCACAGCAGTGTTCTCCCCCTGTGTAAACAGCCCCTGTTCAGAACGCCCGCTTTCAGCACCTGTTCCTTTAAATGATAATGAGCCGCTCGCTGTTCACCCCGACCCCGAGCGCACAGCAGTGAGGAGCGAGGAGCAGAAGCTCTGGTTTTTAGCCGTTTTCACTCTGTTCTCTTTCTTCTCCGTTTTTACTCAGTGCTCTTATTTCTCCGCGCTCGTTGTGTCTGTTTTGCTGAGTTTAACCTCGTCTTTGCGCTCTCACATAAACACGGGTCCAGCGCTGTGATTGGACAGACTCAGACGAGGGGGCGGGGCCATCGTAAAGTTCGTAAAGGCTCATGGTCAGCTCAGATGGACTCGTCTCGGTGCCCTCGGTATCACTGACCCTGAGGGCATCGATACGTGAATCAGACTTTTACCAACTGGATAAACCTTTCTAGCACCAGCTGAACTGAACATACCGGCCCTGTGAGAGCTGGGAAAAATCCCGATCACATACCGCCTAGTCATACTTACACACTCATTTGCATACTGTATAGTGTTAAATCTAGTTCATGTTTACAGTGCTGTACCTGACCACAAACTGTACTGAGGACATTCTGTTCCTGATCTGACCTGCATTCCTCTCCATTCAGTCACTAACACACAGATTACACACTGAAACAGTCTGCGCTCCGGGTGTGAAGCTGTAAAACTGGTTCTGATTCACTCAGAGCTTAAACTGCTCTGTTAAACCTGAGAGAGACTCCCTCTGAACTCCTGGAGGAATGCAGGAATTTCCCTGAAGTATTTGGACAGGTCTGAAGGCGTTCACAGCGTCGGCTTAATCTTTAACCCTGAGAAACCTGCTCTCCTCAAAAACACGCTCTGAAAACCTGACCCTTTACACTTTCTGCACAGCAGCTGCAGCACTGCTGAGATCCACAGCTTAACAGCCATAACAATAAGAACAGGAGCAGACGCTAACTCTAATAATCTGTGCACAGGGCTCCGATCTAAAAGTGGGTGGAGTTATGTTTCCGTTTAAAGACACATTACACTGGTATTTTATTATATACATCTGACTCCGCCCACAAGCTCCGCCTTGAACACGGTGGGTGCAGCCAAAGGGTCTAATCCACTGCAGTAACACACTGTTTACACCATCACATCATCCTACCGTCTCCAGCCAATCAGCACGCTCCCTTTACTCCACTCTCAGTTGAACTCTATACAGTTTGGTCAGTAGGGGGCACACTGCACTCACCGCTCCATCTCATACTACACAAGTACAGACATTGGCTCAGAAGGCTTTAAAAGACATCTGTTTCTCAGCTCAGTGAGCTTCATGTAAACAGTACACCCATTAGGCACTGGTGGGCGGAGCCTGATTCTTCATAATCAATAATTAATTGAAATCAACATTCAGATCTTCTAATCAATGCAGTCAGATTATATTCTGTTCATTCTTTAGTTGTTAGTTCTGTGAATACGTCCCCACTGAGTGTTCATGTACTGTCCCTTTAAACACACACCACCGCGCTGTAGTCACATGACTCTGCCCCGTCCAATCAGCCACAGGGAGGAGAACCTAAACACGGAGGCGGACCGAGCGATTGGAGCGGCTCGTACCAAAAAGAAACGCTGCGTCTGTGGTTTGGACGTGTTCTGACTTTAGTGAAGACACCGAACACAAAGCACTGAGAAAAACCAGTTTCAGACCGAAGTGAATCCCCCGGTCTGTTTCACACTGAACACAATCACACACCGAATACGAACAGAGCACGGCTCAGACGCAGAGACGGAGCTCCCAGCCGCATCAGAGACACACACCCCACCTTTAACACTGGAGTTTACCTTTACAGCACGAGCCTCGTCAGGGAACTGTGTGTATTCCCTGTAAAATGTAGAGTAAATCGTGATATTGTCTAATTTCACACGCTGAAGCTGATTTATCAACTGTGCTCAGAACTGCGCTTGTTTCCACGTCATATTAATGACAGTGGTCCAAGGACGGAGCGACACCACCCAGAGCTCCACTCCACCACATGAACATGAGTGTGATGTTAGTCGGTCATTTCTTATCTTTCTGTTAATCACTGTATTTATTTGTACTTTTGTTGTTGTTGTTGTTGTTGTTTCAGGAGCTGGAGAGCTTTAAGAAGTTTGTGAAGACGGGTCCAGTGTTCGACGTGGTAGTGGACGGACTGAATGTGGCCTGTATGTTCCCCAAGGCTCCAAAGTCTCAGACGGTAAGAGTTGAACTCGTCTCTCTTTCTCAGCCTCTGAGACACTGCTCCACAGTCCATTGCTAGGGGATTTGCACCAGTCTAGTGCCCCCCTCTGAGAATATACTGACTATCCGTCCCCAGTGGGTGGTCCTCACTGGTTCTAAGAGGTGTCCACAGACTTTTGGACACACGCTGTATGTAGGGGTTAGTGTTTGCTGTAGTGTCAGGGTCAGGGTCTAGATGGGTTTCCTCACTGAGATCAGGTTTGAGATCAGATTATTGATAGTGGACACTAGGGGGCGGTGTTGAGTGTTGGGAGGTCACAGGGCAGACGCACTGCTTCGTCTTTTCCTCTGAACCTTAAGCTCTGAACTTGTGAAGACCACCGTGAGCTTTGAACCCAATCGTTACTCAGAGCTGACGAAGAGAAAATTCTCGCCCTTCGTTAGCCGCCTCTGCTTTTACAGAGTGAATAAGAGAGTGGCGCCTCCCACCTGTCTGAGTCTGACCTGCGTGGAATTTTTCTCTGGTCTCTGTCTGATTTGCATCTGATTTGTGTTGAATCTCCTGTTTTTGTCTGATGTGTCTGATCTCAATCTGATGTAAATTTAACCATTCTGATCTCTGTTTGATCTGTATCTGTGGTTACTATGGCATTATGGGATGTTGCTGTGGTGCTACATTATTTCAGCTGGTTCCTATGGCGATTGCTGTCATTGGTGAAGTGCTTTGCACTAGACACTGGAACATAGCTGTGAGCATCTGATGTATTCAGCCTTCACATCATCATCAGTGAAGGGCAGGGGCTGGTGTTGGGGATTAATTCTGGATCAAACTCACACCAGAGGAACCCCATCGCTCCAGAGAACACAGTTCCACTGTTCCACACACCAGAGGAACCCCATCGCTCCAGAGAACACAGTTCCACTGTTCCACACACCAGAGGAACCCCATCACTCCAGAAAACACAGTTCCACTGTTCCACACACCAGAGGAACACCATCACTCCAGAGAACACAGTTCCACTGTTCCACACACCAGAGGAACCCCATCACTCCAGAGAACACAGTTCCACTGTTCCACACACCAGAGGAACTCCATCACTCCAGAGAACACAGTTCCACTGTTCCACACACCAGAGGAACCCCATCGCTCCAGAGAACACAGTTCCACTGTTCCACACACCAGAGGAACCCCATCGCTCCAGAAAACACAGTTCCACTGTTCCACACACCAGAGGAACCCCATCGCTCCAGAGAACACAGTTCCACTGTTCCACACACCAGAGGAACCCCATCGCTCCAGAAAACACAGTTCCACTGTTCCACACACCAGAGGAACCCCATCGCTCCAGAAAACACAGTTCCACTGTTCCACACACCAGAGGAACCCCATCACTCCAGAGAACACAGTTCCACTGTTCCACACACCAGAGGAACCCCATCGCTCCAGAGAACACAGTTCCACTGTTCCACACACCAGAGGAACCCCATCGCTCCAGAGAACACAGTTCCACTGTTCCACACACCAGAGGAACCCCATCGCTCCAGAGAACACAGTTCCACTGTTCCACACACCAGAGGAACCCCATCGCTCCAGAGAACACAGTTCCACTGTTCCACACACCAGAGGAACCCCATCGCTCCAGAAAACACAGTTCCACTGTTCCACACACCAGAGGAACCCCATCGCTCCAGAAAACACAGTTCCACTGTTCCACACACCAGAGGAACCCCATCGCTCCAGAGAACACAGTTCCACTGTTCCACACACCAGAGGAACCCCATCACTCCAGAGAACACAGTTCCACTGTTCCACACACCAGAGGAACCCCATCACTCCAGAAAAACACAGTTCCACTGTTCCACACACCAGAGGAACACCATCACTCCAGAGAACACAGTTCCACTGTTCCACACACCAGAGGAACACCATCACTCCAGAGAACACAGTTCCACTGTTCCACACACCAGAGGAACCCCATCACTCCAGAGAACACAGTTCCACTGTTCCACACACCAGAGGAACACCATCACTCCAGAGAACACAGTTCCACTGTTCCACACACCAGAGGAACACCATCACTCCAGAGAACACAGTTCCACTGTTCCACACACCAGAGGAACCCCATCACTCCAGAGAACACAGTTCCACTGTTCCACACACCAGAGGAACCCCATCACTCCAGAGAACACAGTTCCACTGTTCCACATACCAGAGGAACCCCATCACTCCAGAGAACACAGTTCCACTGTTCCACACACCAGAGGAACCCCATCACTCCAGTGAACACAGTTCCACTGTTCCACACACCAGAGGAACCCCATCACTCCAGAGAACACAGTTCCACTGTTCCACACACCAGAGGAACCCCATCACTCCAGAGAACACAGTTCCACTTTTCCACACACCAGAGGAACCCCATCACTCCAGAGAACACAGCTCCACTTTTCCACACACCAGAGGAACCCCATCACTCCAGAGAACACAGTTCCACTGTTCCACACACCAGAGGAACTCCATCACTCCAGAGAACACAGTTCCACTGTTCCACACACCAGAGGAACCCCATCGCTCCAGAGAACACAGTTCCACTGTTCCACACACCAGAGGAACCCCATCGCTCCAGAAAACACAGTTCCACTGTTCCACACACCAGAGGAACCCCATCGCTCCAGAGAACACAGTTCCACTGTTCCACACACCAGAGGAACCCCATCGCTCCAGAAAACACAGTTCCACTGTTCCACACACCAGAGGAACCCCATCGCTCCAGAAAACACAGTTCCACTGTTCCACACACCAGAGGAACCCCATCACTCCAGAGAACACAGTTCCACTGTTCCACACACCAGAGGAACCCCATCGCTCCAGAGAACACAGTTCCACTGTTCCACACACCAGAGGAACCCCATCGCTCCAGAGAACACAGTTCCACTGTTCCACACACCAGAGGAACCCCATCGCTCCAGAGAACACAGTTCCACTGTTCCACACACCAGAGGAACCCCATCGCTCCAGAGAACACAGTTCCACTGTTCCACACACCAGAGGAACCCCATCGCTCCAGAAAACACAGTTCCACTGTTCCACACACCAGAGGAACCCCATCGCTCCAGAAAACACAGTTCCACTGTTCCACACACCAGAGGAACCCCATCGCTCCAGAGAACACAGTTCCACTGTTCCACACACCAGAGGAACCCCATCACTCCAGAGAACACAGTTCCACTGTTCCACACACCAGAGGAACCCCATCACTCCAGAAAAACACAGTTCCACTGTTCCACACACCAGAGGAACACCATCACTCCAGAGAACACAGTTCCACTGTTCCACACACCAGAGGAACACCATCACTCCAGAGAACACAGTTCCACTGTTCCACACACCAGAGGAACCCCATCACTCCAGAGAACACAGTTCCACTGTTCCACACACCAGAGGAACACCATCACTCCAGAGAACACAGTTCCACTGTTCCACACACCAGAGGAACACCATCACTCCAGAGAACACAGTTCCACTGTTCCACACACCAGAGGAACCCCATCACTCCAGAGAACACAGTTCCACTGTTCCACACACCAGAGGAACCCCATCACTCCAGAGAACACAGTTCCACTGTTCCACATACCAGAGGAACCCCATCACTCCAGAGAACACAGTTCCACTGTTCCACACACCAGAGGAACCCCATCACTCCAGTGAACACAGTTCCACTGTTCCACACACCAGAGGAACCCCATCACTCCAGAGAACACAGTTCCACTGTTCCACACACCAGAGGAACCCCATCACTCCAGAGAACACAGTTCCACTTTTCCACACACCAGAGGAACCCCATCACTCCAGAGAACACAGCTCCACTTTTCCACACACCAGAGGAACCCCATCACTCCAGAGAACACAGTTCCACTGTTCCACACACCAGAGGAACTCCATCACTCCAGAGAACACAGTTCCACTGTTCCACACACCAGAGGAACTCCATCACTCCAGAGAACACAGTTCCACTTTTCCACACACCAGAGGAACCCCATCACTCCAGAGAACACAGTTCCACTGTTCCACACACCAGAGGAACTCCATCACTCCAGAGAACACAGTTCCACTGTTCCACACACCAGAGGAACCCCATCACTCCAGAAAACACAGTTCCACTGTTCCACACACCAGAGGAACCCCATCACTCCAGAAAACACAGTTCCACTGTTCCACACACCAGAGGAACCCCATCACTCCAGAGAACACAGTTCCACTGTTCCACACACCAGAGGAACACCATCACTCCAGAGAACACAGTTCCACTGTTCCACACACCAGAGGAACCGCATCACTCCAGAGAACACAGTTCCACTGTTCCACACACCAGAGGAACCCCATCACTCCAGAGAACACAGTTCCACTGTTCCACACACCAGAGGAACACCATCACTCCAGAGAACACAGTTCCACTGTTCCACACACCAGAGGAACCCCATCACCCCAGAGAACACAGTTCCACTGTTCCACACACCAGAGGAACCCCATCACTCCAGAAAACACAGTTCCACTGTTCCACACACCAGAGGAACCCCATCACTCCAGAGAACACAGTTCCACTGTTCCACACACCAGAGGAACACCATCACTCCAGAGAACACAGTTCCACTGTTCCACACACCAGAGGAACCCCATCACTCCAGAGAACACAGTTCCACTGTTCCACACACCAGAGGAACCCCATCACTCCAGAGAACACAGTTCCACTGTTCCACATAACAGAGGAACCCCATCACTCCAGAGAACACAGTTCCACTGTTCCACACACCAGAGGAACCCCATCACTCCAGAGAACACAGTTCCACTGTTCCACACACCAGAGGAACCCCATCACTCCAGAGAACACAGCTCCACTGTTCCACACACCAGAGGAACCCCATCACCCCAGAGAACACAGTTCCAGTGTTCCACACACCAGAGGAACCCCATCACTCCAGAGAACACAGTTCC
>NC_089800.1:89518770-89528770 GCF_029633855.1 Hoplias malabaricus
GTCTGTGAGGAGTGTGGTGTGTTCTCCCTGTGTCTGCGTGGGTTTCCTCCGGGTGACTGTCTGTGAGGAGTGTGGTGTGTTCTCCCTGTGTCTGCGTGGGTTTCCTCCGGGTGACTGTCTGTGAGGAGTGTGGTGTGTTCTCCCTGTGTCTGCGTGGGTTTCCTCCGGGTGACTGTCTGTGAGGAGTGTGGTGTGTTCTCCCTGTGTCTGCGTGGGTTTCCTCCGGGTGACTGTCTGTGAGGAGTGTGGTGTGTTCTCTCTGTGTCTGCGTGGGTTTCCTCCGGGCAACTGTCTGTGAGGAGTGTGGTGTGTTCTCTCTGTGTCTGCGTGGGTTTCCTCCGGGCGACTGTCTGTGAGGAGTGTGGTGTGTTCTCTCTGTGTCTGCGTGGGTTTCCTCCGGGCGACTGTCTGTGAGGAGTGTGGTGTGTTCTCTCTGTGTCTGCGTGGGTTTCCTCCGGGCGACTGTCTGTGAGGAGTGTGGTGTGTTCTCTCTGTGTCTGCGTGGGTTTCCTCCGGGCGACTGTCTGTGAGGAGTGTGGTGTGTTCTCTCTGTGTCTGCGTGGGTTTCCTCCGGGCGACTGTCTGTGAGGAGTGTGGTGTGTTCTCTCTGTGTCTGCGTGGGTTTCCTCCGGGTGCTCCAGTTTCCTCCCACGCTTCAAAAACACACGTTGGTAGGTGGATTGGAGACTCAAAAGTGTCCGTAGGTGTGAGTGAATGTGTGTGAGTGTGTGTTGCCCTGTGACGGACTGGCGCCCCCTCCAGGGTGTATTCCCACCTTGCGCCCGATGATTCCAGGTAGGCTCTGGACCCACCGTGACCCTGAACTGGATACGGGTTACAGAGAATTAATGAATGAATGAATGAGTGATATTTAGGCACGGTGGCGCAGCAGGTGGTGTCACTGTCACAGCTCCAGGGACCTGGGTGGAGGAAGGTGGATTGGAGAGCTGTGAGTGAATGTATCTAGCCACAGGAACGCATCACATTGTAGATGAAACTGTGCCAGATCGATAGTTCAGAACCAGTGAAGGAAGATGACGAATAAAGTAAGTAGATTTTCACCTTTAAGTCCAGTTGGACTCATTGGTCTGAGGTTGTGAGAGTGGTCCGTGGGGCACAGGACGAGCGTCAGCAGAACCAGCTCTAATCTGAGCGAGCACATATTTATTCACCAAGAAAACTACACAAACCTGTCAGTGCTCCATGAACAATGCCCTCATATTTTACATTAAAACAGTGCCATAAAACCCCACCTCACACACATCTGTGGAAAAGACAGCAGCGTTTTCAGGGTCAGAGGCGAGAGGCAGACGACAGCTACGTTAATAATCACATCACATACAGATTCACTTCAGCGTTTAGAATTACAGTAACTGTGTCGCTGGGCTTGAAATATTAACTCTTATCTTTTTTAGCAGTGGTTTCGGCCTGACACCAAATGACTCACGGCCTGGTAACTGTCTGCTGTCCAATGGTCGGGAACCTCTGCTCCACAGAGAACACAGCACTGCATAATTAATGCAAAACTGTATATTTTAAAGTCATAGAGACCCAATAATCTGGGAATACTTCACCGTGAACATGTTTCTTGATTTTTAATAATACTTGACTTTTGCTTTAATTTGTGGATTTTCAGAGAGCGTCGACGTATGATACGATCGTCCAGAGCAGCGTCGGCTCCTGGCACCTTCCGTACGACGAAGACGGAGGAGAAAGAAGCTCTTACGAAGTTCCTCAGAGGTGGCTGTGTCTCACCAAAGAACATCCGTGACCCATTTCCCACCAAAGATATTTAAATACTGAAACAATAAAAATGGATTTCACAAACACGGTTCAATGTGTCCATGTTTACTTTTATTTAAAAATCAATCGACCAACAGGACGCTTTGGAGCAGCTGTCCATGAGCTGAAGCTCAACATACCCAATGCCAAAAGGGTTTAAAGCCCCAAGGATCTGTGGAGCAGGTGTCTACAAAGGTTTATAAATAGAAGACCCGTTTCCTGAAAAAAGGATTAAGGCTACATTAGTCTTGTGTAGTTCAGAACTAGACTTAATTTCTTTTGGGGAAACATTTCCATGTGAATTTTGCATGTGTTTGGTTATTGTTTATGACCTTGTAGTGTATTTATAGCAGTCTTCAAACTGAAAATGACTGTTCACATTGTAAATAACTGTGTGATGTGAAACATGGTGGTGGTTGAGATCACCTCTCTCTCGGGGTGTTTCCCGCTCCATAATCGTAGGGGAAATGGTTATTGATTTGCATTATTTTTATCCGCCCACTGTTCAAAGTTACATCACCAAATCGAAAGACGTTTTTGCGCTGGGGAAATGTTTTGATGGAAAAATATGTAAAAACCAGAAAATAGTACGATGAGTCATGTTCAATATGAGAAGACATGGACTAACTACGTTTAGAACAAGTCCATGAACAGAAGCAGTTACAGAAAATGAAGGAATGGAAGAAAACCAAATTACTGTAAAGGTTTATTTGAGAACGTGGATCACCCTGTACCAAATAAATTGACAAAATAAATATAAAATTAAGGTGGAAAATCAGTACAAAAATTATAGAATATGTTACTAATTTAAGTGAAATTATAACAAATGTTTTAAAAGATGAAAAACAGCTGTAAATGTAGATTATATTTTACACAAAAATCCGTTTTAATATATATATAATTTACTAAATATAAATCCATCATATAATTAAATTATAAAGTATTTACATGTTACAATTTCAATAAAATGGTAAATATATCAAATAAAAATAAGACCAACGCTAACTAACTGCACTGTTCTCAGAGCGGTGATGCGCCGCTGTTTCCGGTTCGACGGTAAAGGTCCCTGTCGTTGTTTGTGTTGTTCATAAATTTTTATTTTTAATAGTTTGGTTAACCTTTCTGCTCGGAATGTCTCGGGGTTCCAGTGCAGGGTTTGACCGCCATATCACCATCTTTTCTCCGGAGGGAAGGCTTTATCAAGTCGGTGTGTATGGGCAGCATTTTTCAGAAACGCTCAGTCACTCATCAGGCTAAAACACATTAGCTTATTTCTCCAAACTCTGCATTCCACCTTAAATGGTGCAGCATTTCTATTCGGTTACCTCCGCGCCAGAGCGAAACTGCCTCGACATTTAAGGTGGAACGGATTGTTAGAAATCAGAGGTGGCGAAATGAAACAAAACCAAACGATTATTGCTACGTGGAATTTAATACCACTGTGGGTTTTAAATACATCTTATGCACTTATTATTATTATTATTATAATTATTTTATTTTGTTCCATGAATTTATTTGTATTTATTTAAATGGTATTTTCTTGTTAGTTCATTGTGGCTAATGTAATACTAGGGTTTTCAACACAGTTAACGTTATTTTCCTGAACTAATTGTTTGTTTATTCACAGCAAGTAAATTCAGATCTAAATAAGATCATTTACATCATCTCTAAGAGACAAGGGGAGAAACAAACATTCATATAATGAAATAATTAAAATAATAATGCAATAGAATCATAACATTAGCAAAAATAAATAAAAAAAATTAATGTTGTTAATGAAAAAAAATACAGCTACATTTAATTATACATTTAACGTTGGCTCTATCTGCAACCGCTTTTTAAAACACTAACCGTAATAAATTGTGACTGGACAGAATTGTAGCAGATGTATAAATGAATTATTAATTATTAGTTTATTCCCAGCCAGGTTCCGCCACAGTTCCTAATGGATGAACAAATTAAGTCCTGTTTTAAACCCGTTTTCTTGACAGAATATGCCTTCAAGGCCATTAACCAGGGAGGCCTGACTTCAGTAGCTGTCCGTGGGAAGGACTGTGCAGTTGTGGCCACACAAAGGAAAGTCCCGGTGAGTGATATTCACTTTTAATTTTATGTGCATTATATATTTATTTTGATAGATGTTCCATATGAAGATTTTATTTAAAGCTCTATCCATCTACATCTGTAATATCTGCTCACAGTGAGGTGTAATTTAATGTAAACCAGTTATTACCCTGTCCCGGTTATTGGTTTGATGCCTTCAGGTGTTGCCTCAGTATTTCTAAATAATCCTTTTTCTTTACGGCACAGTTCAAATGCACCAGTCACTTTAATACAGGGCAGAATAGTGGCACAACATGATGCTTGTTTCTGATTCCTCAGGACAAACTGCTGGACTCTTCCACTGTAACTCACTTGTTCAGAATAACGGAGAACATCGGCTGTGTGATGACTGGGATGACAGGTCAGATCTCTAATGTTGCTATTGTTACTGTAATTTGAAGCTGTCTTTTACATTAGTAGAGTTCAGAGCTCAGAAATATACCCCAGACCTCATCCTAGGTTTCCTCCCTCTGTGTGTGTGTGTGTGTGTGTGTGTGTGTGTGTGTGTGTGTGTGTGTGTGTGTGTGTGAGAGAAGCTGACAGCAGGTCTCAGGTGCAGAGGGCTCGATATGAAGCGGCGAACTGGAAGTATAAATATGGATATGAGATCCCGGTGGATATGCTCTGTAAACGGATCGCTGACATCTCGCAGGTCTACACTCAGAATGCAGAGATGAGGCCACTGGGCTGCTGTGAGTTCACACTCTGGCCATGTACACTGAGTAGACACGGATCCTGGAGGAAATTTCAGTGTTGCGTTAGCGCATTGCACAAGAACAGAAATAAACTCTTCAATAATTGCATGCACTGGTTTATATTTAGAGTGGTGAGATTTCTCTTGGGAAGATGAGAGATCGCTGTTCGACTGAATGTCAGAAGTCTGTAGTAGTACTCCTCTGCTCCTTTAAATGATAATGAGCCGCTCGCTGTTCACCCCGACCCCGAGCGCACAGCAGTGAGGAGCGAGGAGCAGAAGCTCTGGTTTTTAGCCGTTTTCACTCTGTTCTCTTTCTCCTCCGTTTTTACTCAGTGCTCTTATTTCTCCGCGCTCGTTGTGTCTGTTTTGCTGAGTTTAACCTCGTCTTTGCGCTCTCACATAAATGTGGGTCCAGCGCTGTGATTGGACAGACTCAGACGAAGGGGGCGGGGCTGTCCTAAAGTCTCTGACAGGGGGGTCTTGTTTCACAGTGTGTGGGTTGGTGGGCTCAACATAAACTGGTTCGTTCCTTTAAGTATGAGGCGTATTAAAGCAGATGAAATGACTACGATGTGTGTGTGTGTGTGTGTGTGTGTGTGTGTTAGGTATGATGGTGGTGGGAGTGGACGAGGAGTGTGGGACGCAGGTGTATAAATGCGATCCTGCAGGGTATTACTGCGGCTTCAAGGCCACGGCCGCGGGAGTCAAACAGACAGAGGCCACCAGCTTCCTGGAGAAGAAGGTCAAGAAGAAACCGGACTGGACATTTGAGCAAACAGTAGAGGTACCCTTCATTTCCCTTCGTTCAAATGTAGGGTTGGGTTCGATACCCAGTTTTGACAGGAACTTTGCTGCTTTGTTTAAAGTCACTGTGCACTGGTTTTTAAGTTTATTTATTGAATGTTAATCTTAAAGCTCTGCCGAGGAGTCAGTGTTTCCTCCAAAGCCCTTTTCCACCAAAATGGAGCCAGTTTGGTTTCAGTTTTCAAACGTAACATGGAACAGTTTACACCCACATAAATCAGTTCCTGAACTTAAAAAGTTAGTTTCCAGTTGGAACCAAAGAACAGTGGGTTCTTCAGCAGGAACCATGATGCGGTTCGTGGGTGAGTGGAGATAAAGAAGCTCCAGAAAGAGCTTGGAGCGTGAAATAAACCACTATGGAGCCACTATTTATCTCTGGCTCTGGAGCTGAATTCAGACACAGTGCCCCCCGCTGGTGACATATCCTTGGTTCCTATCATAACTGCTGGAAACGCGGGGGCAGTTCAATTGGAACCGAGGTTCCAAGAATCATAAGAACCATAGTCCATTGGGCTGTCTGTGTTATATACAGTGTATATTTCTACATTAGAGTTTAACAGCTGCAGCCTGAAGGACGTGAGGAGATAAAGCGCAGGAGACACATGGTGGACAAACGAGTCCTGGTTCGTTATTATAATGGTTTTATTCCTCGTCCCCAGACGGCGATAAGCTGCTTGTCCTCAGTTCTGTCAATCGACTTCAAGCCCTCGGAGCTGGAGGTGGGAGTCATCACAACAAAGGATCCTCGCTTCAGGTGAGAACAGGAAATCTGTCTCTCTCTCTTTCACTTTCTCTTGCTCTTTTTTTTCTCCCTCTATCTCTCTCTCTCTCTACGCTCAGAGAAAACCACAAAAACCCAGAGTTGTAAATAAACACACTGTTGGCTCTTTGTATTCACTGGTTTTGATCTCTGACCCACATCTGCCTCTAAACAACAACCTGTGCTCCTGCGTAAAGCAGACGTGTCCTCACTGGTATCTGCTCAGAAGTGTCTGTCCTACGCCACTTTCACACAGGCTCCTTAACCCATGTTTATCCGGAGGAGCTGTATGTGAGAACGCAAACCTACACAACATTTGTCCATGACTTTACACTGACTTTATCCCCTAGCGCCCTACAAAAAGACTCTGGGTAATGTCTGAGTCAGCATGTGTGTGCACAGAGCCGCTAATGTCCCGGAGACTTCACTGTGCCCTGCATGTGTGAAGGGGCCTCTTTTCTGTTATTTTTCACTGTTGTGACTGTTGTTTTCTGCTTTAAATTTGGACCTGTTTTCCATTCTGTTTATTAATTTATTAATGCTTCTGTCCATCTGTTTTCATTTTGATGCTCTTCTTTACTTTGAAACATCTTAAGTTTTGTTTTACTTTCTTCACTCAAATTTAAAGATCATTTCCCTTCGCTGGTTTTGTTTATTCCTTGTACGACGCGAATGAGGTTCAGCCTCAGGGTTCATCGCTGAACCAGGAACAGCTGGGACATGGGAGTGAATTGAAATGAAAAGTGAAAGCAGTGATTTACTGATGACCCTTTTCCCTGAAAACAAAAGAACACACCATTATTTACTGTTTATTCATTATTCATTTTACTGCCTTCATGGTGATTTGAGACAGGGAAGTGTTTAACTTCTTACAGTGCAGCCGTTACTGGACTAGGTTTCACACACACACACACACACACACACACACACACACACACACACAGGCACACTCTCACAGCTGTCACAGCTTTATCTGATTTGACGTTCTACTACAAGCTCAAGTCAATTGCAGATTTGTTTATGGAACTGATGTGTTATAATTTCCTCTTTTTCTCTCAGGATTTTGTCGGAGTCTGAGATCGATACTCATCTGATGGCTCTGTCTGAGAGAGACTGAGGAGTGAAGACCTTCCTCTGGACATTTGATTGGAGTCGGCCAAGGGAAGCACTACAGCTTACACTCACTCTTCAGGTCAAACGCGTCCTCCCGCTTTCCGCTGTTCATTCTGCTTTTCATGCAACATGTCAATAAACCTGAGATGTTTTTCAAGACTTTAGTCTCATGCGCTTTTCTTTCTGGAGCTTTTCTGAAACACACAGTGAAGAAACTAGAGGGTGTTTGTAGTCTCTTAGCGCTTCTCCAGAACGGTTCCAGTTCGGAACCAAAGAAGCGTTGGTCTTTCAGCGTGAACCGTGACGTGGTCCGTGGGCGTGTGGAGGGTCAGTTCAAGAAAGAGCTCAGAGACTCACACACAGCGTTATCCCCCAGTGGAGCTGGACACGGTCATCTACAAAGTTATATATAAATAAATAATTGGAAATACAACTGGAACACGCTCTGTTTGTGTGTGTTTCTGGGGCTGTGTTTGGCGCGACACTGTGAGCGTTGGTCAGAGCCGCTGCTCTGCATAGATTACGTTTCTCTTTTGTTCACGACCTCAGCAGGACGCCTCTGAACTTTGCAACATTCTAATTAAGTGTCTCGGCTCGTGTCTCAGCCTTCTCTCGGCCCATGTCTCAGCTCGTGTCTCAGCCTTCTCTCGGCCCATGTCTCAGCTCGTGTCTCAGCCTTGTCTCGGCCCATGTCTCAGCCGTGTCTCAGCCCTGTGCAGCACTGCAGCGTTTGCTCTGAGGAGAGCTCTGCTGCAGAGAGCGGGGACTTCCTGTTTTGTTGGTGAGAGTTGGTCAGCTGACTCCACTCTGAGCTCAGAGCTGGGCCTAGGCCCTATTTGAAGTTATTTTCCAGTGTGTGATGTTTTTCTAACGTGGGTTAAGACCGTGATCAGCAGGAACGCGACTGATGTTTAAATAGCATTCTGACCCTTAGCTGCATTATCTGTGACAGGTTTTGATTTGAGTTTATCTTCTTTATGTGATGTGTGTGTGTGTGTGCTTATGTGGTGTGTGTGTGTGTGTGTGTGCTTATGTGGTGTGTGTGTGTTTATGTGGTGTGTGTGTGTTTATGTGGTGTGTGTGTGTGTGTGTGTGTGTGTGCTTATGTGATGTGTGTGTTTATATGTGTGTGTGTGTGAGAGAGAGAGACAGAGAGAAATAAAAGTAGTGACTGTAGAAGGAAGGAATGTGGTCGGTAAAAAGTACAGTTTTAAGAAAAGCTCCTTTTGCCAGAAAGACTTTTATTGTGAATTCAGGACAGACTCCTGTACGTTTTCCTCGTGGCGACGGAGTGCAGTGAAGCAGTGGTGGATTTTCCTGCGGTGCGCTGTCTGCTCGTCGTAGTCACATTTCTGTGGGTTTTTAACAGCGACATTTAAATAAAGCCCTGTATTAACCCCGTCAGAGTCCACACTGCGGTTCTGGTGCTGGTCCGGGTCCTGACTCGTATGGAACAAAAGTGTGTGTTTTGAAATGTTTAAAGCAGGTTCTCATTTAAAGAACAGTGGAATCTAGAACCCATTTAGAACAAGAACACAGGTTATAAACAGGTTAATGTCATTAATAAACTTTACTCACCTACGTTTATAAATATGATCAACAGTTAGCTCCGGTCGTGCACTCTGATTGGCTGAGAAGCTCTAATGGGTTTTTCACAACCACTGTATCACCACAAGTGTGATGTTAGTGTTGACTTCGCCTCGTCACAGATACGAAACAAACAACAGAACAACGACGAGAGAAACGCCACCTGAGACAGAGCCGCACATTCGAGCTGTGTCTCAAATCACTCCTCATTCCCTACATAGTGCACAAGTATCACGAGTGATGCCAAAACGTGGGTTTAAACCTGAGCACTAACCCTTTAAAGGTAGTTAAAGGCAGCTGTGGTTCAGTGAGGATGGTGTTATGTTAGATGTATAATGCACTTTGTGGCTGGTTATAGTTCATTACAAAGGGAACATATTAGAGACGGCTGTGATGGTGATAATAGTCGTGTAACAATGTTTGTTTTTCTGTGTCATAACTCTCTGAAAATGTCGAGGTAAAAAACAATCCTCAGGCTTTAGAATGTGAATTTTAAGGCGCACCATATCATTATTAATGTGGAAAAAGACACTCTGTTGGTGGTTAAATGGTTAAACCTATCTGTGCTGGAGCTGACGGGGTTAATATCGACTGATAGAGAAAACAGGATAAGGTCAGTATTTGGCAAGATCTGAGGTCTAACAGTATAGAAAAGGATGTGGGTTCACTATTTGCCAACCGCCCTCTCAGTGTGTTATAAATGAATTATTAACCGTTAATAACAAATTTTAAACCATTTATAAAAGAAATAAAGGGGGGTCTTATTGTGAGGTTGTATACAGCCCCTTTGTCTGTAGCTTAAATGGTTCTTTTTATGGTGAAATGGTTCCTCAGGCTGATGGAGAACGTGCTGTGGATGGTTCTGTATTCCTCCTGTAGGGGGCACTAAAGCAGTTCCTCTTCTGTAACAAGCCTGACTTTGTAACAAATAGCAGAACCGTTTTGGCTGCTGTACAGAACCATCTACAGCACAATCTCCATCGGTCTAAAGAACCCTTTACTCATGCACAAACCATATAAAGAACCCTTGTAGAACCATCTTGTTTAAGTGCGCGTACACAACCTCCCCAATAAAGTGTTACACAGCACCAAATGGGTTCTACTGCGTCATGTAGAGAACCGTTTTCAGAAAGGTTATATATAGAACACTTTTT
>NC_089800.1:89533770-89583770 GCF_029633855.1 Hoplias malabaricus
AGTTCCTCTGAGAATCACGAGGCTGGAAGTTTGGGAAGCTCTGAGTCAGATGGGAGTTTTTAACTTTTCCAAGTCATTAATTTAGTAACGTCTATATATTTATGACTTCCCTTAATCATCAAATAACTACTATGTAATAAACTGTGGTGTATTAACTGACTCATTAACAATAGTCTAAGCCTTTGTCTATTAACCTGTCGTTATCACGTTATTACTATGTAATAAGTTTAGCGTATAATAAGCGTGCAGTAGAACTCTTGTTTCCTCATTAACTTTTTAAACAGTGAATGGGACTGAGGTCACTGAGGATACACACGGTGACTAATCAAAGATTCGAAGAACGGTGTTGAGTGAGTTTCGCGGAGCGTCTCGAGGCTGGAATTTTGAGCTCTGAGTCGGAACTGGGAATTTTTGGCTTTTGCCAGTGCAGTCTGAGCAGCCCTCCCCCAACACAGGAAATTCCTCTGTGCTCAGCTGATGGAGTACAAGCTCTTCTGTTACACACACACACACACACACACACACACACACACACACACACACACACACAAAGAAAGCCTGGCCCCTCCCTGCCCTCCCTCTCCCCCCTCTTTCCCAGTGAAAACACTCAAAGAGGAACATAGTGTACTCTGCAGTTTCAGGGTTTAATTTACTGGAGCTTTCTGGGATTTTCCACCAGAGAAAAAGACAATTTACAATTTCATTTTTACACACACACACACACACACTCCTCTGTACACATTTACATTAGTCTTTATAAAAATAAATCCATCTTTATACACAGTATTTTACAGTGCACTACGGTGTACTGCACATTAAAGGATTCTCTGCAGAAACTTCAGCAAAGTCCATCATAAAGAGCCCCATGGCTTCTCTCCAGAGTTCTCCGCTCTGTTATCTAGAACCCCAGAGAACCCGCTCTTCTTCTCCAGCACTCTCCCACGCGCCTGACCTCTGGTCCCGGCCTCCTCCGGCCGTGGGTGCCGCTGGTGGATGCCGTTTGAGCGTAAACGGACCTTCTGTTTTATTTCTTCTCCTTGTCTTCGTTCTCTGAACCTCCGCCAGACGCTCTACTTCTGCCCCATCACTCTGATATCGTCATACATCTGTGGACAGGAAGAGAGACGGGTCATCAGCCACACCTCGGCCTTCAGAGCTAATGCAGCACACCTGAGTCCGGTGAGTCAGCAGACAGGTCACAGCGGGGTCACGGGGGGGGGGGGGGGGGGGGCTTCTCTCTCTCTCTCTCTCTGTGTCTATGTCTCTCTCTCTCTCTCTCTGTGTCTATGTCTATGTCTCTCTCTCTCTCTCTCTGTGTCTATGTCTCTCTCTCTCTCTCTCTCTCTGTGTCTATGTCTCTCTCTCTCTCTCTCTCTCTGTGTGTCTATGTCTCTCTCTCTCTCTCTCTCTCTGTGTGTCTATGTCTCTCTCTCTCTCTCTCTCTCTCTCTCTCTCTGTGTCTGTCTCTCTCTCTCTCTCTGTGTCTATGTCTCTCTCTCTCTCTGTGTGTCTATGTCTCTCTCTCTCTCTCTCTCTGTGTCTGTCTCTCTCTCTCTCTCTGTGTCTATGTCTCTCTCTCTCTCTCTCTCTGTGTCTATGTCTCTCTCTCTCTCTCTCTCTCTCTCTGTGTGTCTATGTCTCTCTCTCTCTCTCTCTCTCTCTGTGTGTCTATGTCTCTCTCTCTCTCTCTCTGTGTCTATGTCTCTCTCTCTCTCTCTGTGTCTATGTCTCTCTCTCTCTCTCTCTCTCTCTCTGTGTCTATGTCTCTCTCTCTCTCTGTGTCTATGTCTCTCTCTCTCTCTCTCTCTGTGTCTATGTCTCTCTCTCTCTCTCTGTGTCTATGTCTCTCTCTCTCTCTCTGTGTCTATGTCTCTCTCTCTCTCTCTCTCTGTGTCTATGTCTATGTCTCTCTCTCTCTCTCTGTGTCTATGTCTCTCTCTCTCTCTCTCTCTGTGTCTATGTCTCTCTCTCTCTCTCTCTGTGTCTATGTCTCTCTCTCTCTCTGTGTGTGTCTATGTCTCTCTCTCTCTCTCTGTGTCTATGTCTCTCTCTCTCTCTCTGTCTATGTCTCTCTCTCTCTCTGTGTCTATGTCTATGTCTCTCTCTCTCTCTCTGTGTCTATGTCTCTCTCTCTCTCTGTGTGTCTATGTCTCTCTCTCTCTCTCTCTGTGTCTATGTATCTCTCTCTCTCTCTCTGTCTATGTCTCTCTCTCTCTCTCTCTGTCTATGTCTCTCTCTCTCTCTCTCTGTGTCTATGTATCTCTCTCTCTCTCTCTGTCTATGTCTCTCTCTCTCTCTCTCTGTCTATGTCTCTCTCTCTCTCTCTCTGTGTCTATGTATCTCTCTCTCTCTCTCTGTCTATGTCTCTCTCTCTCTCTCTCTGTGTCTATGTATCTCTCTCTCTCTCTCTGTCTATGTCTCTCTCTCTCTGAGTTACACTGAGGAACCACAATAAAATTTACGACTTATTTTCACTTTTAACACAAAAAAAACAGCACAAAAGATATTCAACAGAAAACTTCTATAAAAATAAATGACACACACCTCGTCGTCGGACATGTCCTGGTCCTCGTCTTCGTCCTCGCTGTCCTCAGACTCACTTTCGGGCAGTTCCCGGAGGTTCTGATCCGTGAGCTCGTAGAGGACCTTCTGTATCTGAGAGTCCTCGCGGCCGTGGGTCAGGTGATACGCCGAGTGTCCTCCGTACGTCACGCTGTTCACGTCAGCACCTCGACTGACCAGCAGCTTCACCAGATCCAGGTTCTGAAGATCCACGGCCAGGTGGAGAGCCGTCCGCCCGTTACACTGCTCCTGATACGGCAGAGAGAGAGAGAGAGAGAGAGGCTGTCATTTCTCACGCTTCGGCACGGTTTCACTTTCCCTGCTCCTTTCATATATAAATAACTCCTTCGTCTGTTTGTGTCATGTTTTATATATGTATAATATTAGTAATAATTACTGTGTTGTTTGCAGCAGTTCGGATTAAGGTTGTATTTAAATTAAAGGGGATCCAGTAAGTGGCTTTGACGTGTGGCTCGTGGTGAAACGCACCTGTGCATTGATATCAGCTCCGAGCGAGATCAGACTCTCCACCAGACACAGGTAACCCTGGACGGACACCAGGTGTAAACACTTCTGACCTGAAAAGAACAGACACATGAGGATCAGGACTTCACCAGCGAACCCAGGCTCAATGTAGAGGACGCTTTAACCCTTAATAATGGAAGCTAATGGAGTCTTCCTTTTAACACAAATGGAGATTCATGAATCCCTCAGTGCGCGTGGGACACGTGACCCCTGCGTGTGCTCACCGCTGTAGTTGGGCGTCTGCAGGATTCTGGGCAGCTGTTCTGGGCAGTTTTGCGTCAGGAGGCTGAAGCAGGCGAGGGAGCCGCTCCGGCAGGCGATGTGTAGTGCCGTGTTTCCGTTATTATCCACTAGCGTAGGGTCACAGCCGGCCTTCAGCAGCCTCTCCACCACCAGGGGCTGCTCGGTGACCACCGCCAGGTGCAGAGCCGTCTGGAAAAGGACAGGAACAGGGGGTTAATCAAAGACTCCGGCCCTTGTCTTGGTTTGTGCGTGTGATGTTTAATTTGATCAGAGACGTAATCCACAGATAAAATGCTCCCTGTCAAGAATCTGCTCTTATTTTCGCTTCAAAACAAACAAAACCTTTAAAAAAACTGTTGCAAACTCTTTTAACTGCATTGAAGGTCAGGGATTAAACCTAGTCTGGGACTAAAGTGCAATACAAATGCTGTTTCTATCCTAAACCCCCTGTGGATGAACACCAAGTCTTTACCTGTCTCTGGTAGTTCTGTTTGTCGAGAAACGGGTCGTTGATTGACATCTCAATCATCTTCACAGCAATGTCCTGGGCCTCGTGGATCACGGCCAGATGTAAAAACCTTGAAAAGAGAAAAAAGAGAAATAGTTTATTGGAGTGCAGAGGAATTTCTGAAAGTGAACTCTGCTGCTGCAGCGTTGCAGGGGCGGTGCACAGAGATGAAGGGGAAAAACAGCAGCCTCTTCTTTCTTTTTTCTGTTTCTGTTCTTTCACAGACGTCTGTTTGTTCTCGGGGCACTGCGCATGTGCAGCGGTGCATTCCTGGCAGGCGTCCCGGGACTTTCCGCACTCACGCAGCGCTGCATGCAAGCCCTGTTTACACTCACTTCTCAGACCGAGGCTCAGTGTAAAATGGCTCTCTGGTGTCTGCAGAGAATCAGGGCTTTTTTTTTGTTTTGTTTTGTTTCTAAACTCAAAGTCTGCAGAGGGGAATTGTGCAATTCTGGCTTTTACACCCAAACAATACACCATGTGAATTATGAAATTCTGGCTTCTACATCTTAATCATGCAGTTTGAGAGGTTGTGAAACTCTGGCTGCCGTCTGCAAACGGTGCAATTTTTTAAAACTGTAACCTGTGCAAAATATAAATCAGCAGAGTTGGCCTCTGCACTTAAAAATGAGCTGAGATTTATTTATAAACCTTTAAATGCTACAACAAAACTGTACATCACGCAGAATAACACTGCACTGTCTAAAATAGTATTTTCACAGACATATTATGCACAGTTTGGTTTTAACACACTTTATTTTAAGCCCTACAGCGAGACCCACTGCGGAGGGAGTCGAGAGCCAGTTGGAATTCCCCACCATCGTGTGGTATGTTCACACTGCACCTTTCAATTGATCATAAAAACACATTTTGCAATCCAAAGATAGCTTTTTTTCCTTTTACAGATTGCTGAGCTTTATTTCCTTCCCTTTTCAAACTAAACTACCACTGCACTGCAACACACAACATCTGCAGAACTGCAGTGACTAATTATTGTGTACAGCTTTAAAAAGTGGTGAAATCATTGTCAGTTTTGCAACAATTCCAAGAGAGCCACTGTGGCTCAATGCTGGAAGAAGTGTTTAAAACAAACACAGTGCAGTAAACACTACTTTATTATTCAAATAAAAACGGTTAAAACAAAACATTTCTTTTTAAATGTTACTTTAAAGCAAAAAGCTGATGTTTTTTTTTTTTGATGTAGTTCATTTTACACTGAAAAAACTCAACTGTCGCATTGACTAGAGTTTAATGAAGCAGTGTTATATTTATTTATTTAACGTATATTTACTCGACGTTTAAAGACTTCCCTCCAGCACTAAATAAAACCCACACACTTTTACAACATCTACATGTGGCCGATTTATATCTATTTATACAAATAAATGTATTTTTGTGCGTTTATTTTAACAAAATTTAATCTTCAAAACAAGCCATCCTTATGCAAGGCGAGAAAAAAAGCAAATTAAAAGTCCCGTTGTCCTCCATTTTCTCGCCGCTCGGTGAAAGCTGCACTTTGGCCGCGGTTCATTCTTTTATTATTTTAGGGTTATTTTGGTTTAACAGCAGCTCAGACACAGCTTTCTTTCATTTTTAACTCTTTTTCATTTATTTTAAAATCGCAGAAGGGCTTTACTTTGCACAAACAATTTAATGCAATTAATCTGTAAAAGTTTAAAAATGCTATTTGCATTAAACGCGTATTTTAAGGCGCTTTTAAGTTGCAATTGTAGCAAATCTGTATTTTAATTAACCTTTTAATTTTTAACAGTTTTTTATTTATTTAAGCTCCACTTTTTAAAATGTACAACAATAATTTAATATTTTATACCCTTTCTCAAAATACAAAATAAAAGTTAATAATAACAACAAAGCTGGGGGCATGATGCACAAAAAATACCTTATGCTTTTATTACACACATATAAACTATTCATTAAAAGGTTTCCTCTAAAGCCTTCCAAACACCACAAAGCTGCAGATGTAAACTCCTGGGGTATCTGGGGTTTTTCTAGCATTGTTTTAAATTAAGATTAATCTGAGCTGCAGACAAACAGACCTCCCACCGCCCCCAGCCAGCGGACCCTATACAAATTTAAGCCGCTTACGTGTCACCATCTTCGGTCACTTCTCTCTTCCACTCCGCGGCGTCCGGCTCCGGAGGAGCGCTGTGAACCCGCAGCTGCTTAAACTCAGCGGCCACTTCGTTGTATTCGTCTTCTTTTAAAGAGTCCAATCCACTGTCTAGCCTCTCCTCGGTGTTGGCTGAAGCTTTCCCGGCCTTTGGGCCGCGGGGCTCGGCGTTATAATCCATCTGAGAGGCTCTGGTTCCTCGGTAAAGATCCATAACTCTGCGGTGTGTGTGTGATCTGAACGGACTCGGGATCTGAACACTGCGCAATAGACTGCAGCTCTCTGTCGCCGAGCTGTTAAAAGTCACTGATGGGCGTGGTTTAGTCAACCAAGGGCGTGGCCTGGTCTGGGTGGGGGATTTCCAGACTTGATTGACGTCTGAGTTCTGTCTGCAGGGAATTTGTTCAGGAGTTTGGGGAAATTTTTGCACTTTATCAAGCAGGATGCATTCCCAGAGCTGGGAATTCTGAAAAAACAACACACACTGGAAATGTTACAGAACTGAAAAGAGTTTATTGTGATTAATGATTATTGTCCATCATTATAACCGAGTTTCACCTCTGTTTTTAACACATCTGTGACACTGAAAACACAAACAAACACACACATGCACTGGTAATTAGGGGCAGTGAAAACACACACACACACAAATACATATGCACTAGTGATTGGGGCAGTGAAAACACACACGTGCACTAGTGATTAGGGGCAGTGAAAACACAAACATATGCACTAGTGATTGGGGCAGTGAAAACACAAACATATGCACTAGTGATTGGGGCAGTGAAAACACACACAGGTGCACTAGTGATTAGGGGCAGTGAAAACACAAACATATGCACTAGTGATTGGGGCAGTGAAAACACACACACGTGCACTAGTGATTAGGGCAGTGAAAACACAAACATATGCACTAGTGATTTGGGCAGTGAAAACACAAACATATGCACTAGTGATTGGGGCAGTGAAAACACACACAGGTGCACTAGTGATTAGGGGCAGTGAAAACACAAACATATGCACTAGTGATTGGGGCAGTGAAAACACACACACGTGCACTAGTGATTAGGGCAGTGAAAACACAAACATATGCACTAGTGATTGGGGCAGTGAAAACACACACAGGTGCACTAGTGATTAGGGGCAGTGAAAACACAAACATATGCACTAGTGATTGGGGCAGTGAAAACACACACAGGTGCACTAGTGATTAGGGGCAGTGAAAACACAAACATATGCACTAGTGATTGGGGCAGTGAAAACACACACACGTGCACTAGTGATTAGGGCAGTGAAAACACAAACATATGCACTAGTGATTTGGGCAGTGAAAACACAAACATATGCACTAGTGATTTGGGCAGTGAAAACACACACACATGCACTAGTGATTTGGGCAGTTAAAACACACACAAACATATGCACTAGTGATTGGGGCAGTGAAAACACACACACGTGCACTAGTGATTAGGGGCAGTGAAAACACACACAGGTGCACTAGTGATTAGGGGCAGTGAAAACACAAACATATGCACTAGTGATTGGGGCAGTGAAAACACACACACGTGCACTAGTGATTAGGGCAGTGAAAACACAAACATATGCACTAGTGATTTGGGCAGTGAAAACACAAACATATGCACTAGTGATTTGGGCAGTGAAAACACACACACATGCACTAGTGATTTGGGCAGTTAAAACACACACAAACATATGCACTAGTGATTTGGGCAGTGAAAACACACACACGTGCACTAGTGATTGGGGCAGTGAAAACACACACACGTGCACTAGTGATTTGGGCAGTGAAAACACACACAAACATATGCACTAGTGATTTGGGCAGTGAAAACACACACACGTGCACTAGTGATTGGGGCAGTGAAAACACACACACGTGCACTAGTGATTAGGGGCAGTGAAAACACAAACATATGCACTAGTGATTAGGGCAGTGAAAACACACACAAACATATGCACTAGTGATTAGGGCAGTGAAAACACACACAAACATATGCACTAGTGATTAGGGGCAGTGAAAACACACACACGTGCACTAGTGATTGGGGCAGTGAAAACACACACACGTGCACTAGTGATTGGGGCAGTGAAAACACACACACACACACACACACACACACACACACCAGTAATGAGGGGCAGTAAACCGTGGACATTCCTGCCGGCTCTGAGCATCGAACCTGCGATCATCTGATCCCAATTCCACTCTTCTATACATTAGGCCACAGCCATCACTTACGACACATTCCTTCTGTGATAAAGGCATTACTCCGCCCCTGCTCTTCTCTGAAGGCTTTACAGCAGATGAATGATGCCGTGAGCATTTTATTGCACCAAGCCACAGAAACGTAACCCAGATATCACATAGATACGGGTCACCTGTTCGTTCAGAGCAATCTGCATTCAAATGAAAAATGTCCCACATAATCCACGCTCCTTCAGCCACACGTCTCAAAACAGACCTGCCCCCCTCTGGCAAAGATACGCCTGTGCCTTCCGTGGCCCAAACCGTGACTTCTAGTGAACTGTGGCCCTGTTTTGATGTTTATGTGGCCCTCATGGTGGTCTGCTCAAGGGCTGTCATTCCATGTGGAACGCAGGCCGTGAAAATATGAGGATGTGGGTCGGAACTGAGCCAGAATCAGTTCTCTATCGGGTCAGTGAGGTCGGTGCAGATGTTAGATGATTAGTTCTGGATCATAAACACCACCCCAACTCATCCCAAAGGAGCCGCAGGGAGGTCCCAATGCTGCTCCGCCCAGGGCTGGGTGGGTTAATACCCCTCTATAGCCTCCACAAGTCATGCCAAAATAACAGACCTGTGATTGTTCTATTTGTGTGTCAGACACATTTATGTTGCTGTTGTAGGTGGTTCATGGCCATGTTAAGTGTTGAGACTAATACTCCTATAGCTGAGACTTATGGCAGTTTGGAACCTACTTGGCTCGGCTCGGCTCGGCTCGGCTCGACTCGGCTCGACTCTTTTGCTTTTCCACCGGCCAAATCTGGTCCTAATCCTGGCCTTGATCCTGAACCTGGAACTGGTTCTCGTTTCTCACCCTGCTCACTCAGTACAAACCGAGCTGAGTAGGTACTGAATGTGAGGTGTAAACCCTGCAGAGCTCTGATTGGCCAGAGACCTGTCAATCACCAGAAATCACAGAGCTCCAGCACAAACTCAGCGCTTGTAAAATCTCTGAAGTTACAGCAGCGTTCACATTAGTTTTTATCCGACTCTCAGCAGCAGCTCGTAACATTCCCCCGAGGGGTTTCTGAAGAGGGGCAGACGCTCCTTGGGTCGGTTTCTGAGGAAAATCTCCATCGAAAGCCGAACATGAGACAAGGAAAACTGCTCTGAGAGGAACTGGGTTCAGTCCAAACAACAACAACAACAACACGCCACACCACGAGTAAACAGCGCCTGAGTTTACCGCTGCGCTGTCGTGGTTTTCAAAGCCAGTGCAGTTTAAATTTATATTCCTTCATCATTTAACACAAGGGTAATATTCTGGGCTGTTGTTTGTGAGTGCATTAATAAAAACACGTGTCGTTTCAGTGGGTGATTAATATGTAACATGTTTCTAACCCATGACATACATTAGGTGCATTGATAAAATCATGAATGAAGCAAGTGCACGATTTGCATGGGGACGAGTTCAGAAATGTTCGTGCGCAGGAGGAAAGTACGTTTTATGCTGTTTTCTGGCAGCTGCACTGCTTTGAATACGTTCTCAAACAGACCACTGGAATGACAGGTCTGGGGTGTGATGCATGTATTACCCCAACAAGTGCATATTGAATATAAATACAGCGTGTGGTGGCGTGGGAAACCCCACCGTGTGTGTGTGTGTGTGTGTGTGTGACAGAGAGTGTGTGTTTTGGTTCCTGACTGTAAGGCTGTGTTAATAGTAGAGTGATTCTAAGGAAGCACAATAGACCTGTTTGCACAAGTAGCAGCAGCAATGAGGCAGTGCTGTACATAACCAGGGCAAAACCCATATACACACACACGCACGCACACACACACACACACCACAGCAACCGTAACCATGCTGCAGAAACAGAGGCATTACACCATACCAGAGATTTACTGTGAATACCGATCGACGGCAACTGTGTTACAAAATGATTTGCATTGCAAAACAGTCAATAAAATAAAGCACATCTTCAGCGAGAAGCAGCTGCACAAACCGTGAGATTTATAACTCAAAAGTTTGTGGACAGTGTGTCCTCTGATATCTCGTCTCCAATCCGCTGTGTGTTCCTCTTCTCTGCGGTAACAGTGTGTACTCTTCTGGGAGGCCTTTACAGTTCAAGTCTGAACATTGCTGTGAGAGTTTGATGGTGTTCTGCCGTATAAACATCACTGAGATCAGGAGCTGGTTTTGTTGATTACTTCTGAATCACAAGCACCACTCCGTCTCGTCCCAGTGTTGCTCTATCACTTCAGAGAACACAGACCCGACTGCTCTGGAGCGCCTCGTTTCGTTTCATGTTTCTCTACAGAGATTATACACAATGTGTGCAGATTAAAGCGACAGTAGGTAACATTTACCTTTAAAATTACAGCTTCAGAATCTTGTGATGCTCCACTGAGCTGTAACAGGGGGAATGCATCCTCTGATTTTGCTACTCCGGATTTAGGGCTGCAGAAACAGCACTATGTAACTTGAAGGAGGGTAGGAAAATATCCCCCCTCTCCACCTTGATTTCAGGACAATGCTGTAAAAGTGAATTACACTCTGCAAATCTAACCTAGTCGTGCTTTAAAGCAGCTAAGCTCAGTACAGAGGGGCATTTAAAACCCACGCAGACACAGGGAGAACACACCACACTCCTCACAGACAGTCACCCGGAGGAAACCCACACAGACACAGGGAGAACACACCACACTCCTCACAGACAGTCACCCGGAGGAAACCCACACAGACACAGGGAGAACACACCACACTCCTCACAGACAGTCACCCGGAGGAAACCCACGCAGACACAGGGAGAACACACCACACTCCTCACAGACAGTCACCCGGAGGAAACCCACGCAGACACAGGGAGAACACACCACACTCCTCACAGACAGTCACCCGGAGGAAACCCACACAGACACAGGGAGAACACACCACACTCCTCACAGACAGTCACCCGGAGGAAACCCACGCAGACACAGGGAGAACACACCACACTCCTCACAGACAATCACCCGGAGGAAACCCACACAGACACAGGGAGAACACACCACACTCCTCACAGACAGTCACCCGGAGGAAACCCACACAGACACAGGGAGAACACACCACACTCCTCACAGACAGTCACCCGGAGGAAACCCACACAGACACAGGGAGAACACACCACACTCCTCACAGACAGACCCTGCAGCTCTTTGGCAGAGACTCCAACTGCAGCGCCCCCTGCTGCCCCCAAACAAAGACAAGTATCTCCAAATTGGACCTGTAACGAAATGAAGAAAATCTGTTCTTAAATATTATGGAACGTAACTTTAAATTCATTCCAGAGCTTTTCTGTTGGAAACCGTGGAGATGCACTGTAATTTTTTGTGGAAATGATGATAATAATTTAAATCCAGGCAGTTCCTCAATGGTACTGACACCTGGTGGACTGGAGGTGTATAACTGGGGGACCCACTCTATGGAGCATAAAATGATTCCTTTAGGGACGTTTCTTCATTATTCATGGGTTTACACTTCGAAACATAAACAATCACATTCATCAACATTTGCTTTACTATTTCTGCCGGTACAAAAATGACTGACTGCACCTTTAATACTCGTAAATCAGACAAGCAGAGGGAGGCGGAGCAGGCGCTGAGGGGTCAGTGCTGATCTGACGTCAGAGCACTGAAAGGACAGCTGGGTGTGATGCAGATTTTCGAGGAAGTTTCAGTCTTTTTCATCTGAGACAGGACGTTTTGTCTGAAATTTCCCACCAGGGAGTAACTGGACTGGACCGGCGCGGACATCCTGGACACAGAGTTCAGAAAAATGTAACAACAGAAAATCTGGGCCTGCGTCCATCAACACCTTCACAGCCAGCGCTATGGTGGGGAAACAGAGGACCGGCCAGTTTCTTAACCCACTTCCTCTTCAGAAAGAACACAGATCGTTTTTCTTACACACACACACACACACACACACACACACACACACACACACATGTTTTTATACCCTCTCAGGACATGGGGGTCTAAAAGTCCATTGACACACTTCATAAATAGGAAGCTACTTTAAAGTAACACCAAGTAAGATCTGGTATTTTTCCTCCTGGGATCCCCCTACAGTTGTAGAGTGTAACTCACAGTAACAGCACTGTCCTGAAATCAAGGGGAGTGTGGGTGGTTTCCTACCCTCCCCAGAAGTTACTTTTGGTGCTTTTCCGCTGCATGGAACCAACTCGACTCGGTTCTTTTCTTTTGCTTCTCCACTGCCCAAATCTGGTCCTAGTCCTGGAACCGGGTTCTTCTTTAGTTCCTGTTCTGTTACGGTTCCAGCCGAGCCGAATAGGTACTAAATGTGAGGTGTAAACCCTGCAGAGCTCTGATTGGCCAGAGACCTGTCAATCACCAGGAAACACAGAGCTCCAGCACAAACTCAGCGCTTGTAAAATCTCTGAAGTTACAGCAGCGTTCACATTAGTTTTTATCCGACTCTCAGCAGCAGCTCGTAACATTCCCCCGAGGGGTTTCTGAAGAGACTCCAGAGAACACAGTTCCACTGTTCCACACACCAGAGGAACCCCATCGCTCCAGAGAACACTGTTCCACTGTTCCACACACCAGAGGAACCCCATCGCTCCAGAGAACACAGTTCCACTGTTCCACACACCAGAGGAACCCCATCGCTCCAGAGAACACAGTTCCACTGTTCCACACACCAGAGGAACCCCATCGCTCCAGAGAACACAGTTCCACTGTTCCACACACCAGAGGAACCCCATCGCTCCAGAGAACACAGTTCCACTGTTCCACACACCAGAGGAACCCCATCGCTCCAGAGAACACAGTTCCACTGTTCCACACACCAGAGGAACCCCATCGCTCCAGAGAACACAGTTCCACTGTTCCACACACCAGAGGAACCCCATCGCTCCAGAGAACACAGTTCCACTGTTCCACACACCAGAGGAACCCCATCGCTCCAGAGAACACAGTTCCACTGTTCCACACACCAGAGGAACCCCATCGCTCCAGAGAACACAGTTCCACTGTTCCACACACCAGAGGAACCCCATCGCTCCAGAGAACACAGTTCCACTGTTCCACACACCAGAGGAACCCCATCGCTCCAGAGAACACAGTTCCACTGTTCCACACACCAGAGGAACTCCATCGCTTCAGAGAACACAGTTCCACTGTTCCACACACCAGAGGAACCCCATCGCTCCAGAGAACACAGTTCCACTGTTCCACACACCAGAGGAACCCCATCCCTCCAGAGAACACAGTTCCACACACCAGAGGAACCCCATCGCTCCAGAGAACACAGTTCCACTGTTCCACACACCAGAGGAACCCCATCACTCCAGAGAACACAGTTCCACTGTTCCACACACCAGAGGAACACCATTGTTTCTTACTCACACACAGTGAAGGGGAGTTGTGAGAACAGCAGATCTCCACAATCACAGACACTGTCTGTAAAGCAGCGGTGTTCCTGCAGTGAAAGTGTTATAAAAGGCCTCTGTAGACGTCGCCGTGTTCCTGTGACATGTTCACGCTGTAAACACACGAACTCAACAACCCCCTGCAGTCTTCAGTTGGCTCTTTAAGATCAGAGATAACCTCTGAGCATTGGATTTGCTTAAAACTTAAAAAGAGTAACAGCTTTTAAGGCCATGCCAACTTCACTGAGGTCGAGAGCGAGTCAAAACCTGCCCAAACCTGGATATTTGCATACTGAAGAAACTGATGCCAAACTGAGCAAGACACACTTCTGAAGAACACAACTCTCTCTCTCTCTGTGTGTGTGTGTCACTAAAGTGCCCTCTACAGCGGCAGACAGTAGTGAGTTTTTAAACCCTGTGTCCACTCTCTGTCCACTCTGTGAGACACACCTCCCTCGTTGGTCCACCTTGTAGATGTAGAGTCAGAGACAGTAGCTCATCTGTCGCTGCACAGTGTGTGTCGCTCGTCCTCTAGTCCTTCATCAGTGACACAGGACGCTGTCGGCTGGATGTTTTTGGTCGGTGGACTGTTCTCGGTCCAGACACTGAGGGGTTTAAAAACTCCAGCAGCACTGCTGTGTCTGATCCACTCTACACCAGCACAACACACACTAACACACCACCACCACGTCAGTGTCACTGCAGCGCTGAGAATGATCCACCACCACATCACACCTGCTCTGTGGGGGTCCTGAGCGCTGAGGAACAGGGGGAGGGGGGTAACAAAGTATGCAGAGCAACAGATGGACTACAGTCTGTAAGTGTAGAGCTACAGAGTGCTCATTAAAGCCCATTTAAAAGCAATAAATCTTTAGCAAAAGCAGATGTTTGGATTAGAATATGATTATGTTAAAAATATACTAAATAAATACAACATCAATCAAATAAAAACACTGCCTTTGTCCAAATCTACATCCAACAGAAACACACACAGTAAACACACACACACCGTAAACACAAACACCATAAACACACACACAGTAAACACACACACCGTAAACACACACACCGTAAACACACACACACAGTAAACACACACACCGTAAACACACACACCGTAAACACACACACCGTAAACGCACACACAGTAAACACACACACACAGTAAATACACACACCGTAAACACACACACAGTAAACACACACACCGTAAACACACACACCGTAAACACACACACCGTAAACGCACACACTGTAAACACACACACAGTAAACACACACACAGTAAACACACACACACACACAGAGTAAACACACACACCGTAAACACACACACAGTGAACACACACACAGTAAACACACACACAGTGAACACACACACAGTAAACACACACACAGTAAACACAAACACAGTAAACACACACACACACACAGAGTAAACACACACACAGTAAACACACACACCGTAAACACACACACAGTGAACACACACACAGTAAACACACACACACACACACACACACACACACACACACACAGAGTAAACACACACACCGTAAACACACACACCGTAAACACACACACAGTGAACACACACACCGTAAGCACACACACAGTGAACACACACACCTTAAACACACACACAGTAAACACACACACCGTAAACACACACACCGTGAACACACACACCGTAAACGCACACACAGTAAACACACACACACAGTAAATACACACACCGTAAACACACAGACAGTAAACACACACACAGTAAACACACACACCGTAAACACACACACAGTAAATACACACACCGTAAACACACACACCGTAAACGCACACACTGTAAACACACACACAGTGAACACACACACAGTAAACACACACACAGTGAACACACACACAGTGAACACACACACAGTAAACACACACACAGTAAACACACACACAGTAAACACAAACACAGTAAACACACACACACACACAGAGTAAACACACACACAGTAAACACACACACCGTAAACACACACACAGTGAACACACACACAGTAAACACACACACAGTAAACACACACACACACACACACACACACACACACACACCGTAAACACACACACAGTGAACACACACACCGTAAGCACACACACAGTGAACACACACACAGTAAACACACACACCGTAAACACACACACCGTGAACACACACACCGTGAACACACACACCGTAAACACACACACCGTAAACACACACGCAGTGAACACACACACCGTAAACACACACACCGTAAACACACACACAGTGAACACACACACAGTGAACACACACACCTTAAACACACACACAGTAAACACACACACCGTAAACACACTCACCGTGAACACACACACCGTAAACACACACACCGTAAACACACACACAGTGAACACACACACAGTAAACACACACACACACACACACACACACACACACACACACACAGAGTAAACACACACACCGTAAACACACACACCGTAAACACACACACAGTGAACACACACACCGTAAGCACACACACAGTGAACACACACACCTTAAACACACACACAGTAAACACACACACCGTAAACACACACACCGTGAACACACACACCGTAAACGCACACACAGTAAACACACACACACAGTAAATACACACACCGTAAACACACAGACAGTAAACACACACACAGTAAACACACACACCGTAAACACACACACAGTAAATACACACACCGTAAACACACACACCGTAAACACACACACCGTAAACGCACACACTGTAAACACACACACAGTAAACACACACACCGTAAACACACACACAGTGAACACACACACAGTAAACACACACACAGTGAACACACACACAGTGAACACACACACAGTAAACACACACACAGTAAACACACACACAGTAAACACAAACACAGTAAACACACACACACACACAGAGTAAACACACACACAGTAAACACACACACCGTAAACACACACACAGTGAACACACACACAGTAAACACACACACAGTAAACACACACACAGTAAACACACACACACACACACACACACACACACACCGTAAACACACACACAGTGAACACACACACCGTAAGCACACACACAGTGAACACACACACAGTAAACACACACACCGTAAACACACACACCGTAAACACACACGCAGTGAACACACACACCGTAAACACACACACCGTAAACACACACACAGTGAACACACACACAGTGAACACACACACCTTAAACACACACACAGTAAACACACACACCGTAAACACACTCACCGTGAACACACACACCGTAAACACACACACCGTAAACACACACACAGTGAACACACACACAGTAAACACAGTGGACCACACTGAGGACAGGTCCGTTCACCGTAGGGTAAGTGTACAGTGTAGTTGTTGGGACAGAGCCAGTGATGTGCGGCTGTACTGTGGTGTTCATGTGAGAGAGCGGTCCGCTCCGGTGCTGCCATTCAACCCTCAGTGGAACATCAGAGCACATCCCTGTGGAAATACAGCAACCTTGTGGATGTTAATCCTGGTGTTTACTTCGAGGCGCTGCGGAGCCCAAGGAAACACTGAGCTGTTTTCCACCAAATTCCAGTAAAAGAATAAAGGGCTGTTTTTGAAACACAAGCCTGGCCTCGGAACATAGGGACATTTCTTGAAATGTTTATTGAATCTAAATAAAGGGCTGGAATGGTCTCACTGACGTTATCCTCGGTCTGAAGAAGTAAACCTCAGACGCCATGTCTTTGCTGATGGACCTCACTGCTGTCATGAGTCATACCCACCTCTGGACACCAGAGGGCCTCAGCCCAGGGGGGTTCCAATTATAACAGTCACTCAACTCATCCGCACCTCGTCTCTCCCAACACTCCACTGCATGGTACCGACCCGACTGGACCCTACTGGACTCACTGCTGTGCGCTCGGGGTCGGGGTGAACAGCGAGCGGCTCATTATCATTTAAAGGAACAGGTGCTGAAAGCGGGCGTTCTGAACAGGGCTGTTTACACAGGGGGAGAACACTGCTGTGGGGCTCGTGGGGTTTGGACCAAAGCAGGTCACAGAACTGTGTTCCACTGTGGATTTACGTGTTTTTAAACTCTTTAACAGTATTGACAGTAATGTATTACTTCAGGTGGACGTTAGGAGCCTTTTCAGGGTTTTCTCCCGTTTCTTTAATTTCATTTTCTTTCTCGGTAAAGTCTACGTTCCTGAGATTTTCGGGGGATTTTTATTTGTTTCTTTATTTTTGGGTGATTTTTGAAAGGTTGACATAATCAGACGTTACAAACATCAGAAGAACGTACAGAATTACAGTCAGAGGCCTAATGCATCACCGGTGTCTGTGTGGTTCTCTGTAGTTTTCCAGGGCGAGACCTGAACAGACGTGACTCTGCGCTTCTGTGAGTCACAGTGACACAGATTCAGGTTAAACACCAGCACAGTCCTGGACTTCCCTCGTCAAACACAGTCCCAGCACAACCTCACACACCTCTCACACACCTCACACACACCTCTCACACCTCACACACACCTCTCACACCTCACACACACCTCTCACACACCTCACACCTCTCACATCTCACACACACCTCTCACACCTCACACACACCTCACACAAACCTCTCACACACCTCTCACACACCTCTCACACCTCACACACACCTCTCACACACCTCACACCACACACCTCTCACACCTCACACACACCTCTCACACCTCACACACCTCACACACACCTCACACACACCACACACACCTCACACACCTCACACAGCTCACACACACCTCACACAAACCTCTCACACACCTCTCACACCTCACACACCTCTCTCACACCTCACACAGCTCAGGCTACAGGATCAAATGACTCCCCCCATTATCACTGTATCACCGCCGCTCAGGACTCTGCTCTGAGTCTTTACCCGCTCCCTGTTCAGCTCTGTGCTGTGTCGGGTGTGTTTCAGCGCTGACAGGTCATCACTGCCCCTCCCTACATCCACACCTCGCCCTGAGTGCTCTAATAATAATGAGATAATCAATAATAACAATTATAAATGATTTAAAGGAACGCTACGTAATAATCTTACCTTTAAATGACATCTTCAAAGAGAACAGAGCTGTTGTTTCTGCTACAAAAGCCTCAGCACCGCAGAAACTGCACTATGTAACCTTTAGAGGAGGGCAGGAAACCACTGCGTCTCTGCGGATTACAATACAGTGCTGTACAAGTGATCTACACTAGTGGTCTATGTTTAAGCAGCAGCCGATTCTCACTGCTTTTATTAAACAGCACCTTATTTAGTTTCTGTGAATTGTGGGGACCTCACATAGACTTCCATTCATTTCATAGAGACTTCCTGTAATATCCACTCAGGGAACAAGTCTGAACCATAGTCTACAATCACTGTGTATTATTTATTTACTTTTTAAAATGAAACTGCTACGCAGCGCCACAGAAGAACTACGTTTGGTTCCATGATACGTTTAAACAGATAAAGAACCTCAGAGTCGATTGATGGCTATTTAACCCTGGGTTCTTTATGGAACCAAGAGCTTCTTTGGTGTCGCTCAAAGAACCCTTTGTAGCTCATGTACTTTAAAGAAGGTTGAGTTGAGTATTTCACCGCTTTGTGTCACTCCTAAAAACTACGGTTCTACAAGGGTTCTTTGTAGAACCCTAAACTCAGGGAGAACCTTTTGCATGATTAACGTGTTCCTGTGCTGTAGACGGTTCTCTACGGCACCTTTTAGAGAAGGGTTCTGTACGACACAAAAAAGGCCCTCTGTTTGTTACAGAAGAGGAACCCTTTATGGTGCCGTACAGAACCCTGCTCTAAAAGGTGCCGTAGAGAACCATGTACAGCACATTCTCCATCGATCTGAAGAACCCCTTCATGAGGCAAACAACCCTTTAATCTGCCGAAGTGTTCAGGGTTCTGTATAGAACCAGTTCCTTTAATAAAGAACCATCATTTTTAAGAGTGTAACCTTTAAACCACTACTACATTAACCTTCATTACACTACCTTTAACACACACACACACACAGATACACACACACATACACACACACACACACACAGAGATACACACACACACGCACACACACACATACACACGCACACACACAGAGATACACACACACAAGCACACACACACACAGATACACACACACATACACACACACACACACACACATACACACACACAGATACACACACACATGCGCGCGCACACACACACACACACGCACACACACACATACACACACAGATACACACACACACGCACACACAGATACACACACACAGATACACACACACACACAGATACACACACACACACATGCGCGCGCACACACACACAGATGCACACACACACATGCACACAAACAGATACACACACACACACACACAAACGCACACAAACAGATACACACACACACACACACAGATACACACACACACACATACACACACTTTATGTGGTAGTAGGTATATGAAAGATGCCTCTCATTTCAAACTCAGATTACAGTAGGTTTTCTCTCTCTCTCTCTCTCTCTCTCTCTCTCTGTGTGTGTGTGTGTGTGTGGGGATTCCTAGAGTTCATTCCTGAGGTCACATGACTCAGTCCAGTTACAGCAGTAAAACAGGAGTGGAGTTATGTGTGAAATGCAGGTGTTGACTGAAGAGGCGTGGCGCGGTTCTCTTTAAGAAGCAGATAAAAGTTAAACACAAAGGAAATGACACCCACGGTAAACACTCAGGGAAACCCAGTGTTTCCAGCATCCACCTTCTGTCCCTCCGCCCTCAGAGTCACCCAGCGGCGGTGGGGAAGTCTTTAACTCGTCCAGCTCTGCTCTCGCTGCTCTCCCAGTCATCAGACCTTACACTTTTAAAGTTTAAAACACGGTGTGTGAATACGTCCACAAACATTAACCTCTGCTTTAACGGTAAATTAAAGCCCTTTAATTATATCATCTTGGTTTTTACAGATACACACACACAAGTATATCATACCTCACCTGAATTCAGTGATCAGCTGGTAATTTTATAAATGATTTCCCTGTTCCCAGCGGACAATAGAAACACAATCTAATCCTGAGGCGACTGATACATAGCTACATCAGTGAGATATGGATCCGTGAGTTCAATCGTCTCCATGGTTACACTGCACCTGTTACCTTGGGTGTTCTACACTTGTCTCCATGGCCACACTGCACTTATTAGCTTGGGTATTCTACATAGATTACCATGGTTACACTGTCTTTTTATCCTGGGAATTCTACACTCATTACCATGGTAACACTGTCTGTTTATCCTGGGAATTCTACATAGATTACCATGGTTACACTGTCTGTTTATCCTGGAAATTCTACACTCATTTCCATGGTTATACTACATCTCTTACTTTGCATATTCTACCCTTGTTTCTGTAGTTACATTACATCTGTTATCCTGGTTATTCTATAATCGTTTCCATGGTTACATGGTATTTGTTGCCCTAGGTATCCTACAACTATATCAATGGTGATGTTGCGCCTGTGACCTTCTGTATTCAACACTAGTTTCCATGTTACACCAGTTACCTGGGGTATCTTGCTTTTGTTTCCGTGGTTACACTACATCAATGTGCATAGGGAACTCTAATTACAATTCTCACATTAAAGAAATGTTTACACTGTACCTGCGTTGTATTTACTATAGTTACACTACACCCACTTTCATAATAAAGTTCCATTTGTTTGCATGGTTACGCAACACCCCTTTTCATGGATATGTTTCACTTGTTTCTATGGTTACCCTATACCCATTTCCAAATGCATGATTTTTTCAGTTGCTTCCATGGTTACGTTACACCAGTTTCCATTGTTACATTTGACTTGTTGCCATAGATACACTACACTCATTTCCATTGTTATATTTTCATTTTTTTACTTAATGAGCTTTAAACATGGTCACCCCCATATGGGGGGCCCTCTCCATGGAGTATAAACTGGTTGATTCAGGGATGACAGCTGCGCTTTATGGGAAAGTGTAGGAATAATAAATAACCAGGTTCCCGTACACGGCCCGCTCCGTCTCTCTGAGGGGACCATCACTGTCTGCAGCTTTAAAGGAGGATCCCCACGCCTCTGGTTATGACGCACGCGAAACATTTCCTAGTGATTTTAAATGGAAGATGACGGCGTGTTTCTGCTGAACTGCGTCGGATGGAGTCTGTCAGCAGTCCACCTCTGTTCCAGCTCACCTCCGTCTGCAGGACATTTCCTGTTCATCTCTTTCCTCAGAGGAGCACAGCTCAGACACACACACACACACACACACACAAGGGTTTAGTACTTTGCCTGTCTCTGAACAGTCCTGGACATTTCCCAACCAACAGCGCCCTCCAGAGGATACGAGGCAAACTGCAGAAACGTCATGTGAAAGATTTGGCACCAGTGCACCGCAGAATAATCTGTGTGTGATTGTGAGTGTGTGTGTCTCGCTCTCTCTCTCTCTCTCTCTGTGTGTGTGTGTGTGTGTGTGTGTGTGTGTGTGTAAATCTTGGCCTGGTCTAAGGTGGGCAGTGAATGTGAGTGTTTCCTTCTGATGGGTTGTGTGAGATGCACTTCCCTGACTGTCCTGAAGATGGCGACAAGACACAAAGTGTGGATGGAGCGGGATGTAAACACTGTGATGGAGGTTGAAGTGGATCTAAAGAAGTTCTGGAGTTGAAATAGTGAACATTGGAGCTGAATGGAACCAGACGTCGTCCTGTAAAAGCTCCTCACACAAAATGCATTCATTCATTCATTTGTTCATTTTCTGTTAAAGCTTCATCCTGTTCAGGGTTTTCAGGGGTTTGGAGCCCTCCCAGATTTACTGGGTACAAGGAGGGAGCACACACTCACCCAGTCACTCACACACTCACCCAGTCACTCACACACTCACGCAGTCATTCACGCAGTCACTCACACACTCACACACTCACCCAGTCACTCACGCAGTCATTCACGCAGTCATTCACACATTCACTCACCCAGTCACTCACACCCTCCCTTACCCAGTCACTTAGACACTCACCTGGGAACAGTTTCACACACTTTGTTTTTCACTCGCTCACAACAAAGTGATTAATTTTTAGAAACAAAAATATAACTATATACTTTATACAAATTCACCAACCTAGTGAAAGGAAACATTATTTTAAATAATAATAATAATGTTAAACGTGGTGTGTTCTCTCTGTGTCTGTGTGGGTTTCCTCCGGGTGCCACACACTCACAATCAAACACACACACTCAAACAATCTCTCTCTCTCTCTCTCTCTCTCTCTCTCTCTCTCTCTCTCTCTCACACACACACACACACACAGACACACTCACAGGATTGTCCCCTGATTATGGCTCTAATACAGTCATTTTTACTCATTATTCTCCAGATGGCTTCAGTGGATGTTTTTCATTTGTTTATCTCTTAATGTTTCCCTGTATTCCTTTATCAGAGAAACACACACATTAATGTCTCTCTACATCGCCACGAGCAGCTGCTTCATTTACACACTGCGCAAAAGTCTTAAGCATTTAACATTCATTCATTGTCTGTAACCCTTATTCAGTTCAGGTGGGTCCGGAGCCTACCCAGAATCACTGGGCGCAAGACAGGAACACACCCTGGAGGGGGCGCCAGTCCTTCAAGGGTGACACACACTCACACACTCACACCTACAGACACTTTTGAGTCTTCAATCCACCTACCAACGTGTGTTTTTGGACTGTGGGAGGAAACCGGAGCACCCGGAGGAAACCCACGCAGACACAGAGAGAACACACCACACTCCTCACAGACAGTCACCCGGAGGAAACCCACGCAGACACAGAGAGAACACACCACACTCCTCACAGACAGTCACCCGGAGGAAACCCACGCAGACACAGAGAGAACACACCACACTCCTCACTGACAGTCACCCGGAGGAAACCCACGCAGACACAGGGAGAACACACCACACTCCTCACAGACAGTCACCCGGAGGAAACCCACGCAGACACAGGGAGAACACACCACACTCCTCACAGACAGTGACCCGGAGCAGGACTAGAACCCACAACCTCTAGGACCCTGGAGCTGTGACAGAGACAATACCTGCTGCTCCATTGTGACGTCCTGGTGATAAATTGAGAAATGTTTTTCATTAAAGCAGTGATTTAACCATTGATTAAAAAATATTTTAAAATTTTCTCTCACTCTGAACCACGAGGGTTCTGACGACGTGACGTCATCATTGGGGTGGAGTCGAGAGTGAAACACTTTTTAAAAAATTATTAAATAAATAATAAAAACAAAAGAATAAACAGAAATATCTCTTTAAATTTGTCTTTGTTGTTCATTATTAAGTGATTCCCACACATTATTTATTTCTTCACAATAATGAAACATCTTGTTCTTACAATTTAATAAAGTTGTTCCCACACTATAAATAACCACCTTGTCCCTGAATCAAACTCCCAAACCCTTTGATCATGGCCTGAGCTCATTAGCATAACCCCACCCCGCCTCTGCGCTCCTGGCGCTGATTGGCTGAGAGCTGTGAATAAAAACTTCACACGGCAGGATCAAACGGAATCGCAGAGCGCGCGCTCAAGAAGCATCAGCCCGGGCTCCATCCTCAGCACCACCCCCCCGCAGCCCCCTCTCTCCTCCGGCGCGCGCTTCACCTCCCGAGATGCCGCGTGGATTTCTAGTGAAGCGGAGCAGGCGCGCGCCCTACGGGGTCTCGTACAAAGCGCGCGAGGATCCGCACGACGAGCGCGAGAACGAGTACAGAGCGCGCGTGGATGAGCAGAGGGTGCGCGAGGACGAGCAGAAGGCGCGCGGAGATGCGCAGGACGGGCACGAGCTGCCCACGGCCACGATCATTGCCACCGCTGTAGCGCCACAACGCGCGCGCACCGGAGACGACGTTGTGCCGTTGCGCGCGCACCACCAGCAGCTGATGGATCTTCCTCCTCCTCCTCCTCCTCCTCACCACAGTCTTCATCATCATCCGCACCATCATCTTCTTCATCCTCAGCAGCAGCAGCAGCTCTTCCCCGCGAGCCCCGCGTTGCGCGCTCACGCTCACTCCAGCGCGCAGAGAAAGAAGAGGCAGGTGAGAGTCGCGCGCAAGCACACACAGCAGCCTCACCTGAGCGCGGAGGACGAAGAATCCACGTCGCCCGTGCTCGGGCTCGCGATCCTGCGCCGGGACGCCGCCGCCGTCTCCTCCAGCACCACCAGCAAGGAGAGGAGCCCCGGGAGCGCGCACGGGAACGCGCTGCGCGAGTTCATCTGCCAGCTGTGCAAGGAGGAGTACGCGGATCCGTTCGCGCTCGCGCAGCACAGGTGTTCGCGGATCGTGCGCGTGGAGTACAGGTGTCCCGAGTGCGCCAAGGTGTTCAGCTGCCCCGCGAACCTGGCCTCGCACCGCAGGTGGCACAGACCGCGCGAGCAGCAGCAGCAACAACAAAAGCACGGGCACGCGCACAAAAACAACAACAACAACAACAGCCACAGCATCGTCATCAGCGACGAAAGGAAAGAGAAGAAGAAAGAGGCCGACGATGACGACGATGACGTTGCTATTGACGAACGGGGCGCGCGCGTGCACCTGAGGAAGCACCTGAGCGCGAGCGCCGCCACCGCCAGCTCCATCGAGCAGGGGAGGTTCACGTGCGGGCTGTGTCCGGGACACGCGCGCGTACACGCGGCAACGGCCATGGGTGGCGGAGAAGAGCAGCGCGCGCTCTGGCCCGGGAGCGCGCACCTGGGCGTAGGTATGGGTTTAAGCGTGGCGGGGGACTTCTGCCCCTCCCTCTACGGCGCGCACGGACTGAGCGCGCACCTGAGCAGGTGCCACACGGCCGAGAGCGCGCGCGCTGCCGCCCTGCTGCACGTGCCCGCCAGACCCGTGTGCTGATGACGCCGTACAGCGCGTGGTGTACAGTATTTAGTGCGTAGTGTATAGTGTAGAGTATATATGATAAATGAAGCAGTGGGCCGAGTCTCAAACCGCGCACTTGTTCCCTAGCTAGTGCACAAGGACATCAGGGCTGTTCCAGTCCGAATGCAGAGAGACCCGTTGTTTAGGCTTTGGCTCATTAAGCTCATCTGAGTCCATACACTGACTAATTAAGAAACTAACGAGCTCCTCGTGAGCTGTCTCAGGTGTGAAGACCACAAGTGTGCACTGCGCTTAGGGACGGAGGCCTGGAACATAACTGTTTGGTTTGATTGAATCACAAATAATAAACTGAGTGAAAATGACGGAATGCTCTTCTACCAACTGACGATAATTAGTTTAATTAACTCATTCATAAATAACCCCTCCTTTAAACACGTTCACTTTAGAGTCGACGAGGGAAGGTCATACGATCACAGCCGTTACACGGGTCCTAAAACCCAATCCAAAGATTCCGGTCCTGGATTCTGTAGCTGCTTTAATTCAGTGGATTAGTGGTAAATGTCTGGTAAAGTATAGTCTCCTAACAAGCTTTTAAGTTTAAAGTAACACTAGGTAAAATTTTACCTCAAAATTGCAGCTTCAAAATCATTGTGATGCACCACTGACCTGTAAAAGGGAGAATAGAGCCTTTGTCACTGCTATTCTGTGCTCAGCACTGCAGAAACTGCACTATGTAACTTCAGGGGGAGGGTAGGAAACCACCCTATCAAATCCTTTCTAGATACTTTCCAGGCCAGACTGGAGGCATAGTTGGAAGAGCTGAGGTAAAAATATGAAACAGCTCCCCACTCCCTCCGTAGTGCAGCAAAAAAAAAAAACCCAGTCCATGGGTTCCGGTCCTGGACTTTGTAACTGCTTTAAATCAATTAACAACATGTTGGAGTTTGTGACATCAGAAATGTTTAAAGAGCTATTAAACTCAACACAAACTCCCAGAGTCACTAACAGCTCAGTTGGTGGAAACACATTTCCCTCGTTCACTAAATAACTCTAGATTAGAAACAAATCGGTGAGGACTGGTGGCTCCCTACTCCCTACGTAGTGCACGAATACACTGCCTCCCTGCTGTCTAACACTATTTATGTCTAAGTAAGAGCCCTTTGGGATCCTGCACCTACAACACACCAGAGACCTACGTGTTTTAACATAGTGCACTACACAGGGAGCAGGGAGTGATTTGAGACACAGCCGCCGCCCCCAAAACACATCTACAGTTTTACACCACACTCTCAGAAACCATGTAATGTTCCTTTAAACTCTACAGTCAACATAGAGTAAGGTACAGTTGTGTTCCCTCATTAAAGGTGCTGTATATGAACCCTTGATGGCAGCAGAGTTTTTCTGGAGGCGCACAGAGGAAATGGCCTTAAGTCTCAAAGTCCATTACTGTAAATGTTATTGTTGTTATGTTAATACTACGTCACTGTAGGCCATTTCTCTCGGTGCTTTCAGAGCAGGTTCAGAAGGATACGAGGCTCCACAGCGACGGTGACGCAGCTCGTGTTCCCTGTGGTGTGTAGTGTTTGTTCTGTCCAGTGTTTCATGTATTTCTCTGCGTGAAGCAGAAATGTAAAAGCTCTATAAAATAAGGAGATATATATTATTATTATTTTAGACAGTGATTATTGAATCCTGGAATGAAGCTCTGGATCTGTATCCCTCCGCTCTACAGTGCACTGCAGGGATCGATTTGGGACGCAGCCATGAACACACACTCATCGCTGCTGTACAGTGCGTCTGTGTTTGGAACATGTTGCATATGTTAACCACATCAGTGTCAGTGTTTTCTGCTTCGTCTGCGCGGCTGAAGCTCGGTGAATATAAAGCGTCTGTTTGAAGCCGCAGCTCAGTTTGAGAAACAAACAAACACTGTTCTGTCTCGGTGTAAACATCTGTAACGTGCTTTGTTTCTGTTTGTGAGAGGTTTCCCTCGCTTACGTTTCTCTGATAAAGTTTATGAAAAGATGTACACGAGGATCTTCTGTGATGCGTCATTATTAACATCATTCATTCATTCATTCATCTTCTGTAAGCACTTCATTCTGATCCGGGTCCAGAGTCTACTCAGAATCAGAGGGTGCAGGGAAGGAACACACCCTGAACAGGGCATCTCTCTCTCACACATACACACACACCTGTGCACAGTCTCACTTAGTCACTCCACATACCAGTGTGTGTTTGGACTGTGGTAGGAGAGTGAAGGACCTAGAGGAATCCCACACAGACACAGAGAGAACACACCACACTCCTCACAGACAGTCACCCGGAGGACACCCACGCAGACACAGGGTGAACACACCACACTCCTCACAGACAGTCACCCGGAGGAAACCCACACAGACACAGAGAGAACACACCACACTCCTCACAGACAGTCACCCGGAGGAAACCCACGCAGACACAGGGAGAACACACCACACTCCTCACAGACAGTCACCCGGAGGAAACCCACACAGACACAGAGAGAACACACCACACTCCTCACAGACAGTCACCCGGAGGAAACCCATGCAGACACAGAGAGAACACACCACACTCCTCACAGACAGTCACCCGGAGGAAACCTACACAGACACAGAGAGAACACACCACACTCCTCACAGACAGTCACCCGGAGGAACCCTACACAGACACAGAGAGAACACACCACACTCCTCACAGACAGTCACCCGGAGGAAACCCACGCAGACACAGGGAGAACACACCACACTCCTCACAGACAGTCACCCGGAGGACACCCACGCAGACACAGAGAGAACACACCACACTCCTCACAGACAGTCACCCGGAGGAAACCTACACAGACACAGAGAGAACACACCACACTCCTCACAGACAGTCACCCGGAGGACACCCACACAGACACAGGGTGAACACACCACACTCCTCACAGACAGTCACCCGGAGGACACCCACGCAGACACAGGGAGAACACACCACACTCCTCACAGACAGTCACCCGGAGGAAACCCACGCAGACACAGGGTGAACACACCACACTCCTCACAGACAGTCACCCGGAGGAAACCCACACAGACACAGGGAGAACACACCACACTCCTCACAGACAGTAACCCGGAGGAAACCCACGCAGACACAGGGAGAACACACCACACTCCTCACAGACAGTCACCCGGAGGAAACCCACGCAGACACAGGGAGAACACACCACACTCCTCACAGACAGTCACCCGGAGGAAACCCACGCAGACACAGGGAGAACACACCACACTCCTCACAGACAGTCACCCGGAGGACACCCACGCAGACACAGGGTGAACACACCACACTCCTCACAGACAGTCACCCGGAGGACACCCACGCAGACACAGGGAGAACACACCACACTCCTCACAGACAGTCACCCGGAGGAAACCCACGCAGACACAGGGTGAACACACCACACTCCTCACAGACAGTCACCCGGAGGAAACCCACACAGACACAGAGAGAACACACCACACTCCTCACAGACAGTCACCCGGAGGAAACCCACGCAGACACAGGGAGAACACACCACACTCCTCACAGACAGTCACCCGGAGGAAACCCACACAGACACAGAGAGAACACACCACACTCCTCACAGACAGTCACCCGGAGGAAACCCACGCAGAGACAGGGTGAACACACCACACTCCTCACAGACAGTCACCCGGAGGAAACCCACACAGACACAGAGAGAACACACCACACTCCTCACAGACAGTCACCCGGAGGAAACCCACGCAGACACAGGGAGAACACACCACACTCCTCACAGACAGTCACCCGGAGGAAACCCACACAGACACAGAGAGAACACACCACACTCCTCACAGACAGTCACCCGGAGGAAACCCACACAGACACAGAGAGAACACACCACACTCCTCACAGACAGTCACCCGGAGGAAACCCATGCAGACACAGAGAGAACACACCACACTCCTCACAGACAGTCACCCGGAGGAAACCTACACAGACACAGAGAGAACACACCACACTCCTCACAGACAGTCACCCGGAGGAAACCTACACAGACACAGAGAGAACACACCACACTCCTCACAGACAGTCACCCGGAGGAAACCCACGCAGACACAGGGAGAACACACCACACTCCTCACAGACAGTCACCCGGAGGAAACCCACACAGACACAGGGTGAACACACCACACTCCTCACAGACAGTCACCCGGAGGACACCCACGCAGACACAGGGAGAACACACCACACTCCTCACAGACAGTCACCCGGAGGAAACCCACACAGACACAGGGAGAACACACCACACTCCTCACAGACAGTAACCCGGAGGAAACCCACGCAGACACAGGGTGAACACACCACACTCCTCACAGACAGTCACCCGGAGGAAACCCACACAGACACAGGGAGAACACACCACACTCCTCACAGACAGTAACCCGGAGGAAACCCACGCAGACACAGGGAGAACACACCACACTCCTCACAGACAGTCACCCGGAGGAAACCCACGCAGACACAGGGAGAACACACCACACTCCTCACAGACAGTCACCCGGAGGAAACCCACGCAGACACAGGGAGAACACACCACACTCCTCACAGACAGTCAACCGGAGGACACCCACGCAGACACAGGGTGAACACACCACACTCCTCACAGACAGTCACCCGGAGGACACCCACGCAGACACAGGGTGAACACACCACACTCCTCACAGACAGTCACCCGGAGGACACCCACGCAGACACAGGGAGAACACACCACACTCCTCACAGACAGTCACCCGGAGGAAACCCACGCAGACACAGGGTGAACACACCACACTCCTCACAGACAGTCACCCGGAGGAAACCCACGCAGGCACAGAGAGAACACACCACACTCCTCAAGGACAGTCACCCGGAGGAAACCCACACAGACACAGGGAGAACACACCACACTCCTCACAGACAGTCACCCGGAGGAAACCCACACAGACACAGAGAGAACACACCACACTCCTCACAGACAGTCACCCGGAGGAAACCCACACAGACACAGAGAGAACACACCACACTCCTCACAGACAGTCACCCGGAGGAAACCCATACAGGCACAGAGAGAACACACCACACTCCTCAAAGACAGTCACCCGGAGGAAACCCACACAGACACAGAGAGAACACACCACACTCCTCAAAGACAGTCACCCGGAGGAAACCCACGCAGGCACAGAGAGAACACACCACACTCCTCAAGGACAGTCACCCGGAGGAAACCCACGCAGGCACAGAGAGAACACACCACACTCCTCAAGGACAGTCACCTGGAGGAAACCCACACAGACACAGAGAGAACACACCACACTCCTCACAGACTCAGATCCCCGGTGAAATAAAGTAGTGTCTTATTTAAACAAAAGTCACATCAGAGCTGGAGTGTGGGAAGAATACACTTTATTTCATGTTTCCGTGTCCTCCTTTGATTCTGTTACAAGTGTATAGACACTACAGTATGACAATAAGGTGTGTGTGTGTGTGTGTGTGTGTGTAACATGCGGTGAGTATTGTCATCATGCAGCATTTGGTCAGTAGTAAGTTCTCAGTAACCTTTAAACGTCTGTTAAATCTTTACGTCCCGGAGCTGACCCCGAACTGACCCCTCAGAGCTGACCTTCAGTGACCTTTAACAAGAAATAAAAAAATATTCAGAAAAATAAAAGCAGCATTTTCAAAATAAACCACAGGTCACATGACCTGTTTTTGGCAATGCTTCATCTTTAAAACTTCGTCTCTGAGTGGAATTCCACCAATCTTCTCAAAATTCAGCTTACTCCAGAGTCACAGCAGTGGACAGGAGACGGTGGGGGACAGGGGACAGGAGACGGTGGGGGACAGGGGACAGGAGACGGTGGGGGACAGTGGACAGGAGACGGTGGGGGACAGGGGACAGGAGATGGTGGGGGACAGGGGACAGGAGATGGTGGGGGACAGGGGACAGGAGATGGTGGAGGTGAATGGAGAGTGAAAACACGGCTGATGGGGGGGTGCTACAATACTGGATTTCTCAGTTAGCCAGCTAACTGAGCCCTGATTGGTGGACTGTCCGACAGGAAGCCCCCCGAGCTCTGCTCCTATTGGACAGACTTGAGTTTGGGCTCACGTTATCTGGCTAAAGTGAGAAATACTGCATTAAATCATTTCTGAGCGTGAAGGTTCTGGAAGAACGACAGAGAGTGCAGGTCACAAGGGAATAAAAAGCCGGGTGTGTTGGCGACGCCTGGTTCCATTCAGCAGCACTGGAGGGAAACCCGAGTCTCCACCCTCCACCACTGTGCAGCACTCTGGACTCTGGAGGAAGCTCGGACATGGGTGGGGTTTCCCTTTAAACCACAAGCTCGAACGGTAAAGAACGGATCCAGAAGCCAGAGGCTGAACAGGAAAGAAACGACGCCCCGTAAAACCCTCATAACTCTGTTAGTGAAGGTCAGCTCTGAGCCGAGAGGAGCCCGGAGTGTGGACAGACGTCTGTTCGTTGGCCGTGGCTCGAGGTTCAGTGAAATGGTTTGTTTAACGCTCTGTGTTTTAGTTGGAGCTGAATTTAAATACTGTTAAATATGTACACAGACCAGATACAGTCCATACACTATACACATACTTTAAATATGCATATATTCATATTTATATATATTTATATATGTACACACACACACGGTCATCAGGAGTGAAGAAAAACAGTGTGTGTCTCTGTGTAACACCACGATTAAATAAAACAACACCAGCAAATAAATCAGAAACATTAAATTACCGCCTTAAACATGATTTAGAAACGACACAAACCCATCAGCCACAAGTTTAAACTGACCGCTCTGTCCACTTTATCAGCTCCACGGTCCAATCACAGACAGCCGACAGCGTCCTGTGTCACTGATGAAGGACTAGAGGACGAGCGACACACACTGTGCAGCAACAGATGAGCTACTGTCTCTGACTCTACATCTACAAGGTGGACCAACGAGGGAAGAGTGTCTCACAGAGTGGACAGAGAGTGGACACAGGGTTTAAAAACTCCAGCAGCACTGCTGTGTCTGATCCACTCTACACCAGCACAACACACACTAGTGTTCAGTGGAGATGATAAGAAGACACAGAGGTGGTTTTAACATTCTGGCTGGTGTGTGTGTGTGTGTCTCTGTGTGTGTGTGTGTGTGTGTGTAGAGAGTAGACATGAAGCTGCTGTAGTGTGTGTGTGAATCCATTAAAAGCATCAGTGAAAGGGTTAAAATCAGAAAAGCCAATCAGAATGAGGTCGAGCTGTTCTTCACTCATTCCCTCGGGACTGCACAGACCACGCAGTACAGACCGCGAGGCACAGACCACCAAATATACTCCTGAGTGAAACCGTCATTTTATAAACCCACAACCTTCCACTTTAGAACCACAGTCACAACGTCAGCTCCCCTTCGTCCTGGTGCCAACTCACAGCAGGTGGAACTTGCACTTCTTTTACAGGACCTCCATCTGGAACAGGGCCTTGATCTGAAACATCCAGGAACTTTAGCAATATCCCCCTGTGAGTCTAGTGTTTTTACACATCTTTGTACTCGTATTTGTACTTGTTCTGGAACTGGCACTCACACTAATATTATGCTCATGACCTAAACCAGGACTTCTTTTTGAACCTGATCTTGATCTAGAATCTTTGTCTGTTGTCAGTAACTCGTATTTATTCTGGAACTTGTACAAACCTGGTTTTTCTGTTTGAACTTGTACGTGATGGAGCTTAGACCTGTACTAGTTCCAGAATCTGTTCTGGTTCAGTAACTCGTTTATTCTAGAACTCGTACTGGTCCTGGTTTTAGAACCTGAACACAGCGAATGGGGAAAAGTTTAGAATTGAGTTCTGGACTGTTCTAGAACGTGTACTGGTTCTAGAATGTGTTCCTCTGACTTGGGAACTCGCTCTCGTACGTGTGGAGAGCCTGGCACTTGTGCTAAAAGTTAATTGTTTTTCCTTTGAATTCTAGCTTTCTGGTTCCTGGAGGTTTAAGGTGAATGCGAGTGTCGTGATGTCACTGTGACATCACTGTGACATCACAAAATCAAGATTGAGTAAAGAAAAACATCAGGAAGTGCTAGTGCAGGTGTGTGATGTAGTGTGTGTCTAAAAAAAAAGGTGGTGAAGATCTGGTAAAGTCAATAGTTTCAGGTGATGGTCAAATGTGGCCTGGTGACGTCAGGTGAAGACCAGGTGGGCTCAGGTGCTCACAGGTGAGGTCAGGTGAGATCTCCAGGTCTCCATTTGTCCCATCAGACTTCCACCTAATTCCACCTGACCCCTGTTTAACATTCACCTGGTCATATACACTTCAGGTGAAGGTCAGGTGAGCACAGGTGAGCACAGGTGAGATCAGGTGTAGGTCAGGTGAGATCCAGAAGGAGGGGCAAGGAGAGGTCAAGTGACGATCAGGTGAAAACAGGCGATACACAGCTCAAATGATGGTCGGGTGAGATCTTCAAGTCTCCACCTGAATCTCCTGACGCTCACTTCAACTCCACCCCAGTCAGATGAGGGCAGGTGAGGACTAGATGGGCGCAGGTGAGCGCAGGTGAACTCAGGTGAGTTAAAGTAGTGGTCAGCCAAAGTCAGGTAAAGACTAGAGGTAAAGTCCTGTGAAGATCAGAGGTGTGTGGAGAGATCATGTAAAGCACAGGTGAGCTCAGGTGAAGGTCAGGTCTTATTGGCCGAGCCGGAAGAGCGTCGGAGCTTCATGGACATGCGGCTCTTGCTAGCTCGAGGAGACATTGGCGAGGCTAAGTCGCTGGCGTCTGAAGGAGCGCTCGTGTTTTCGAGCTGGTTCTCGAGGCATGAGCCTGAGGGGAGAAACAAACACTGATAAAGGCATTAGCGCCCCCTGTGACGGACCTCCTCCACAAGTGGAAGCTACAAATATTTTAAAGTGGGACGACAAAACTGCGTTTGAATTAAAACAGAATTAATGCAATAAAAACGTAACTGATAATTGTTTATAAACCAGGTTTAACTCATTAACTATTCATTACATGATAAATATTAATTATTCATGAGGTTGTAATGTCCAACAAGAGCAGGAAACAGAACTGAATTTAGAATTAAAATGGAAGATTTAATTAAAGTAACACTCAACACTAACAACGTAATTAATGTGAATTTAAATTGTAACGATCCGTCAGATTATTACACTGTTATTAAATGCCTTGTTAATATGTAACAACACAGTTATAAAGTGGTATTTTTCACGTTCTCATTAGGTTTTAACCCAAATGCATTTCATCCCAAACCCCATTTTCATCGGTTAATATTCGTAACATCCACCCGAGTTCATTAACGGCAGAAAAACCAACACAAATAACACACACACTTCTAAAGCCAGGGGGCGCTAAAGGCTTAAGCTCACAGGGTACGCAGCAACGTTTATTCTGATAATTATTATATGTTTTAATTCATTACAAGCCGAGGCACTCATTCATTCATTCATTGTCTGTGAGTCTTATCCAGTTCAGGGCGGCGGTGGGTCCGGAGAACACACCCTGGAGGGGGCGCCAGTCCTTCACAGGGCACTGAGGCATTTAAAGATCAATATATTTAACGCTACACTAAACCATTCATTTCAGCTTTAATTCATTTAGAAAAGATTCAGTTTTCTATGGTTTTGGTTCCACATCTTTGTTCTGCTTTAATAACCACCGAGGACCACTTACAGACTAAAGGTTTATAAAAGGTATTTATGTAAAAATAAACACATTAAAGCTTTGTTGTGACTGACTCCACCTTTCAAACACACACACACACACACACACACAGACACACACAGACACAGACACACACAGACACAGACACACACACACACAGACACACACACACACAGACACAGACAGACACAAATCAGATATTATTAGTATAATTAATGTGGGCGTGGCTATGCTAATGAACAGATCTACAGAGTTTCCCACAAATATACGAGTAACTTAGTGTTCATTTACGTCTCTCATTCACATTCTCAGTCGTTTGGTAATAGATCAATAAAAGGCCACCAACCCAAGGAGCGTCTGCCCCTCTTCAGAAACCCCTCGGGGGAACGTTACGAGCTGCTGCTGAGAGTCGGATAAAAACTAATGTGAACGCTGCTGTAACTTCAGAGATTTTACAAGCGCTGAGTTTGTGCTGGAGCTCTGTGATTTCTGGTGATTGACAAGTCTCTGGCCAATCAGAGCTCTGCAGGGTTTACACCTCACACTCAGTACCGACTCGGCCCGGCTGGAACCCGGCGTGTGCAGGGACTAAAGGAGAACCCGGGTCCAGGGCCAGATTTGGCCGGTGGAAAAGCGCTTTCGTGCTGATATCTGATTTAAACTGGTTCTGTTCAGTCCTGGTTCTGTTTGAGTTCACACCGACACTTTTACAATGAACCAACGTTTAAAACAGTGTCATGACAAACCTATGACTTTTAATTTGTGCGAGAGAGCAGCTCCACTGTGTAGAAACGTTATCAGCGTGTGTTTAACGCAGAGATTACCCTCACGTCCCGGGAGGTCGCACCCTGTGTTCGGTTCATTTCGATGCCTTTGGTTCATATTTGGATCACGTTCTCATCAGAAACGGACCACACCAGGGTTTACTGGGGACCGGACCGAGACCACCTCCACCTCCCGAGGGTCCCTGAGCCGCCTCAGCCCGAGCGCCGCGTGAGAACGGTGCGAGTTTGCGCCGCGTGGAGAGCGAGTGCCGTGAGGGCGGCGTGTCCTCAGCGCTGGTAATTTTTGGGTAAAATTCACAGAACGAATCACGGGGGGGAACCGGGGGCTAATCAACACCTCGTCCCAGAGGGAGGTGAGGGGGAGCGGATACAGCAACAAAACACACACACAGCCACTACAGGGGCACACCGGGGCACAACAGAGAGGCATTTATTTGGTTTAACCCTTCACTTATTTATTTAGTTATTTATTTTTTACCGTACCATTCACAGCTGGCGTGAAACACCTTCCGTTTCAAACCCTTCCCCTTTACCTTCAGGCTCTCTACCGGAGGATTAGGAAGAAGGAGGAACATCACTCCATCTCTCTCTTTAGACACAGAGAGAGAGAGAGACAGAGTGAGAGAGAGACAGAGACAGAGAGAGAGAGAGAGAGAGAGAGAGAGAGAGAGACAGAGACAGAGACAGAGACAGAGAGAGAGATAGAAGAGAAAAGAGAGGTAGGTGTTAAAGGAACAGAAAATAGAGGTGAAGAATGAGAGAGTTGAGAGAGAGAGAGAGAGAGAGAGAGAGAGAGAGGCATAAAGGGAAATGGAAATGAAGGAGGGAATGAAGGAGTGAGGGAGAAGTAAACGAGGGCAGTGATGGCAGGAGGAAGAAAAAAAAGAAAAGAAACAGTGTGAGCAGGTCGGGAAGAAAATACCAGTGTACACACACACACACACACACACACACCAGTGCTTGATATCTAACCCTATGAGGATCAGTAATGTGTCACGCCCAAGATCACATTACAACACTGTCAATGTTATCATTTATAATTTTCATATTTATCAGACCCTGTCTCTCTCTCACACACACACACACACACACACACTTCATATAAGACCCTACAGTCCTGTGGTGTAACTGAGTGTACATGATATAACTCTATTTCTGTGAAAATAGAACCATTCCTACATTTATTTACAGTTTATAATAAAATATTTGGTCCAAAGCTGTGGCTGGTGTTTGTTTGAAGATTATCTTCATTCTTAAAAACTCCCAAAAACCCCAAACCCTTACATTTGTGGATTACAACATTTAATTTTCTACTTTGATGCCCTTCACTGTGTTTAATGAGTGACGTCACACACAACTCCATTCCACCTTAAACATTTGAAATAATTAAAAGGTGTAACAAGAAGGTTCTAAATCTGCAGTCATTAAAAACAGAGACACCTCTCTCTCTCTCTCTCACACACACACACACACACACACACACACACACACACACACACACACACACACACACACAGTTGTGTGCAGAAGTTCTCTAACGCCTGATTAAACTAAGGCATCACTCCTCCAGCTCTTATTCCATTAACTAGGGGTTCATCAGGAGTGAGCTCCTCTTCACTGCAGTAACACACACTGCTCTCGGGGAAGGACTTACACTAGAACATTGAACACTGCTGTGAGGATCTGATGGCACGGGGAGCAGCTGGAGTGGCTCAGAACAGACGAGTGAAAATTAACTCCAGGAAAAGTGTAGGTAAAGTTCAGCAGGCGTCTGAGAACTCCTGCACATTGACACACACACACACCGACACACACACCGACACTCACACACTCACACACACCGACACACACACACACACCGACACACACACCAACACACACACCGACACTCACACACACACACCGACACACACACACACACACCGACACACACACACACTCACACCGACACACACACACCAACACCGACACACACACACTCACACACACACACACTCACACACACCGACACACACACACTCACACACACCGACACACACACACTCACATACACCGACACACACACACTCACCGACACACACACACCGACACACACACACTCACACACACCGACACACACACACTCACACACACCGACACACACACACTCACACACACCGACACACACACACTCACATACACCGACACACACACACTCACCGACACACACACACCGACACACACACACTCACACACACCGACACACACACACTCACACACACCGACACACACACACTCACACACACCGACACACACACACTCACCGACACACACACACTCTGTGGACGAAATGATGTGAGTCCATGCGAAAAGAGAGTAATGGATTAAACACAATAGTAGACACAGAGAGAGAGAGAGAGACAGAGAGAGAGAGAAAGAGTGGCAGAAAGACACAGAGAGAGACAGCGAGAGACAGAGAGACAGACAGAGAGAGAGAGAGAGAGAGAGAGACAGACAGAGAGCTGGGTTCTGGTCAGTGTTTGTTAGAAAGGTTAATCTAAATTTTATTATAAACCTCATGCAAAAACAGCACCCGGCAGTAAACACTGGGGATTAGTGTGTGTCCAGGAGACGGAGGAGAAACTCTGGTCAGTGGAAAGAGAGGGAGAGAGGAGAGAAAAGAGAGAGATCCAGACGAGCAGAAACAAAGCGACTGCAGGGTCCGGGAGTGGAGTCTTACCTTTAGATACAGACAAGAACATTATCATCTACAGAGAGAAACAAACAAAACCCAAAAGAGAAATGGAAACGAAAATAAAAAGAAACAAAAAGAAAGAAACAAAAACAGAATCATGATCATTGAAGGGTTAAAGACGTGACAGGAGCCCAAAGAGGCTTAGTGTAACACACACACTCTATATACAAAAATCATACACACATGGGAAGGAATAGAGTGTGTGGTGTGTGTGTGTGTGTGTGTGTGTGTGTTGGGGGTATTTAATTTTCACTCTTTACTCAAACTGCAGTGGAATAAAAATGAAAAAAATTTAACTGGAAAATAATAAATGAATAAAATTAAAATGTTGCAAATGTTGTGAATTTTCCTTTATTTTCTGCGACTGCATTAAACTCGCGACTGTCTCTGAAGTGAGTCGAGGGGGAGGGGCTTTATCGAGGGAGAGGGAGGGCTCTCTGACGCTGAGAGATGACGAATGGCTCAGAAAAACCATAACAGGAATAAAGAGAAAGGAAAAGACCCTTCTCATTGGCTAAACGGTAAAAAGGTAGATGGTGATTGGCTGAGAAGCAGAAGACTTATATAATAATAATAATAATAATAATATTAAATAAATATTTTAAAAGAAAGTAGTAAATGGTGACTCGCTGAGAGATGAGGACTGGACAGTGATTGGCTGAGAGATGAGGACTGGATAGGGATTGGTTGAGAGATGAAGAATGGTCAGTGATTGGCTGAGAGATGAGGCACTAGACAGTGATTGGCCGAGAGATGAGGCACTGGACAGTGATTGGCCGAGAGATGAGGACTGGACAGTGATTGGCTGAGAGATGAGGACTGGACAGTGATTGGCTGAGAGATGAAGACTGGATAGGGATTGGTTGAGAGATGAAGAATGGTCAGTGATTAGCCGAGAGATGAGGCACTGGACAGTGATTGGCCGAGAGATGAGGACTGGACAGTGATTGGCCGAGAGATGAGGACTGGACAGTGATTGGCCGAGAGATGAGGACTGGACAGTGATTGGCTGAGAGATGAGGACTGGACAGTGATTGGCTGAGAGATGAGGACTGGACAGTGATTGGCTGAGAGATGAGGACTGGACAGGGATTGGCTGAGAGATGAGGACTGGTCAGGGATTGGCTGAGAGATGAAAAATGGTCAGTGATTGGCTGAGAGATGGGGACTGGACAGTGATTGGCTGAGAGATGAAAAATGGTCAGTGATTGGCTGAGAGATGAGGACTGGACAGTGATTGGCTGAGAGATGAGGACTGGACACTGATTGGCTGAGAGATGAGGACTGGTCAGGGATTGGCTGAGAGATGAAAAATGGTCAGTGATTGGCTGAGAGATGAAGACTGGACAGTGATTGGCTGATAGGTGCGTGTACCTGTTTCTGAGGGGAGGGGCTGAAACGGAGCTGGACAGAACACGCGAGCTGCGTAATCCTCGAAGGTGCTGGACTCCACGTGGTGCTGGACGATCGTCTCCAAATACCTCGCCCTCTCCTCGTAGCTGAATATATGGGTCAAGGGTCAACACGAGTACAGAGACAGAACAATAACATCACACACACACACACACACACACACACACACACACACACACACACACACACACTTCCACTCAAACTTCAGTTTGTTGTGATAGCCACGGTCAGCACTCGCCACAGTTCTGTTCACAAAATCAAAAACAAACAAACAAATCATCCACAAAACACAGAGATGCAGGGCTTTAACTGGACAGCGACTCTAGACACGGCCATAAACACAATGTGTTACTGAAGTATTTACTAAAATGGTGGTGGGTGGAGCACATCCTGAGGTGGGAACTTTCCATAATGAAGTACCACACGGGCAAATACCCCCCTGAAGATCTGAAGCAGTGCACATTCACAGTAAAGAACTGCCCCAGTGCTTTAACTGTAAAAGCAGGTAAACCACACAAACCTGGTGAAGAACTTTCGCTTATCACTCACCAAAGAGACGACAAAACCAAGGATGCAGAGTAAGATCCCTGTTTAAAACTCACTGATCTCGTTCCTTCCACCGCACGGCCACGCTCAGCCCTGTCACTTAAATGGTAAGTGGTAACTCAGGAACTCTAAATGCCTCTGTAGTGTAACTGTATGTAGGAGTAATTGGCTGTAGCTGGTGTCCTAAAGCTAATGTCTCAAGTTTTCCAGTTCATGGTCACAGCCTACCCGGAATCACTGGGCGCAAGGCAGGAACACACCCTGGAGGGGGCACCAGTTCTTCACAGGGCAACACACACTCACACACTCACACCTACGGACACTTTTGAGTCTCGAATCTACCCACCAACGTGTGTTTTTGGAGCGTGGGAGGAAACCGGAGCACCCAGAGGAAACCCACGCAGACACAGGGAGAACACACCACACTCCTCACAGACAGTCACCCGGAGGAAACCCACACAGACACAGAGAGAACACACCACACTCCTCACAGACAGTCACCCGGAGGAAACCCACACAGACACAGGGAGAACACACCACACTCCTCACAGACAGTCACCCGGAGGGAACCCACACAGACACAGGGAGAACACACCACACTCCTCACAGACAGTCACCCGGAGGAAACCCACGCAGACACAGGGAGAACACACCACACTCCTCACAGACAGTCACCCGGAGGAAACCCACACAGACACAGGGAGAACACACCACACTCCTCACAGACAGTCACCCGGAGGAAACCCACACAGACACAGAGAGAACACACCACACTCCTCACAGACACAGCGTGTAGACACCTTCAGGCTCTACAGTGGTTTTTAAAGATGAATAAATAAAATGTCCAGCTACTTGCCTAACTTCGGTTCTCTGATGACACGAGTGAGGTTCTCACTATGGGAAACGCCCCCTGGTGTCCCGCACCACAGGCCGCAGTGCAGTCTCTGGATTTAAAAACCGGTGTTGGATGCGGATTTTCTGAACGACACACACCCGGACATCAGAGAACCAATTTTTTTAAATTCTTCTCCAATTTAATTGATTAGTTACAAAGATAACGGGGAACCAGGACTGAAAACACACACACACAAACACACACACACACACAGGTCAATGGTTACTCTGTAAAAGATGAAGTGTATGATGATGCTGTCAGTGTTTCTGTTGGAGACTCTGAGGAAGAATAGCCCTCTTTCTGTCGGTGTTATTCAGTTAAAGGAAAATGATGGCGCTGCGTAAATGGAGCCGATTGGATTAGGCCTCTGCGTATGGGTTTAAAAACCAGGGGATTCTGTTAATGGCCAGGATGTGATTATACTGGGTTTCAATGGCAGCGTATGGGTTTTACAGCATTCATAACTCAGTCAGAAGCAGCTCAGGGCCTGGGAACAGCGCCACCGTGTCACCATCCAATTCAATTCACTTTTATTTATACAGCACTTCTCACAACAGACGCAGGCCCAGAGCAGGGTTTCAGCTGGATTCAGCTCATTAATGAACATCAGAAACGGAGACAGTACCAGGAACTCCCTCAGAACCAGAGGAACCAAGACTCTAACACAGAACATCTCCAGAACCACTGAGAGGAACCAGGGCTCCAAAACAGAACGTCCCTAAGATGATCCAGGAGGAAACCGAAGACATACGCAATTAGAAACCTGAAACACACTGAACATAAGTTTTAGAGGATCTGGAGCAGGGAGAGAGGGGAGTTTTAGAGGATCTGGAGCGGGGAGAGAGGGGAGTTTTAGAGGATCTGGAGCGGGGAGAGAGGGGAGTTTTAGAGGATCTGGAGCGGGGAGAGAGGGGAGTTTTAGAGGATCTGGAGCGGGGAGAGAGGGGAGTTTTAGAGGATCTGGAGTGGGGAGAGAGGGGAGTTTTAGAGGAAGGGGAGTTTTAGAGGACCTGGAGTGGGGAGAGAAGGGGAGTTTTAGAGGATCTGGAGTGGGGAGAGAGGGGAGTTTTAGAGGATCTGGAGTGGAGAGTAAGGGGAGTTTTAGAGGATCTTTTATGAGAGTTTATGAGAGTGAGGGGGGTTTTGGAAGATCTGGAGTTGAAAAAGTATCAGGAGTTTTACATGATCTGGCGCCCCTGCACAGCTAGACACCCTGTCTGACAGTGAAGAGACGTGTGTGTGTGAGCGTGAACGTACGTGTGAGAGAGTGTGTGTGTTCAGTAGGGGGGGGGGGTTACACACCCCTGTTGATCTGCTGTTTGCCTTTTCCTGTCTCCTGCAGACACAGAGAGAGAGAGAGAGGGAGCAGATCCCACAGAGTAACACACACACACACACACACACTTCAGAACAATCTACAGCTGCAAACTTCAGCCGAGTCTCAAATCAAACCTTCCTCAATAATTCGGTCCATAAAGAAGCACTGACCCACTGAATGGGGCGAACAGAATCTGGAGCAGCTGCACATGATCCTAAGGTCACCATGTCTAATGCCAAGTGTCTGCCAGAGTGCTGTGAAGCTGTAGAACTATGTTTTATAACAGCACTTTTCCAATGCATGGTCCCGACTCGACTCGTCTGTTCCACTCCTCCACCAGGTGAATCGGGTCCTGGTTCTGGAAGCGGGTTCTTGTTTAGTGGCTGTTCTCTCGTGGTTCAGAGCGAGTCGAGTAGGGACTAAACCATGGCGTGTAAACCTTGCAGAGCGCTGATCGTCCAGAGAGAGTCGTCACTCTACGCCACGCAACGCAGACGACCAGCACCAACTCTCCATCTGTAAAATCTCCAGCTGCAGCAGAGATCACGTTTGTTTTTATCCGACTCACGACGGCAGCTCGTAAAATGACGCCGTGGTCTTTTGAAGAGGTTCAAACGCTCCTCGGATCGGTGGCCGACGAAAGAATCCAGCGAGAGCTGGACGCTGCAACAAGGAAGGAACAAACTCTACTGATCTGTCTGAACTGATGACGGAGCTGTGTTCAGTCCCAAACAACAACAACACGCCGATACACCATGAGTACACACCGCTTAACGTTACCACCGCCGTTGTTGTGGTTATGGACTAATCCTCTGACCCCAGCACCTGACCTTACTGATGTTACTGACTTAACACCATCACATCCTCACAGCAATGTTCAGAGAGAGAGAGAGAGAGAGAGAGAGAGAGAGAGAGACACACACACAGAGAGAGAGAGAGAGACACACACAGAGAGAGAGAGAGAGAGAGAGAGACACACACAGAGAGAGAGAGAGAGAGACCCACAGAGAGAGAGAGAGAGAGAGAGAGAGAGAGGTGGGGAGTGACGCAGTTCACCACTGTGCACTTTAATGTTCGTGTCTCGACCCTGAGATGAGTCTGTAATGCCCACCCCGCCCCCCCTCCGTCACCAAGACGACAAATCCTCTCCTCTGTTGACTCCTGATGCTCTTTGTGTTCCACAAAGAGAGAGGTGAAGGGGAAAAACAGATTTTTTTTATCTCTCTTTTTCTGCATCCCCCGCGTTTCGCCCAAATCACCCCCGGCCGAGCAGATACTGTAATTGAAATTTTTTTTGTTGGGTGGCATTTTCCTCCTCGCTCCTCTCCTTTATGGCGGCTTGTTAAAAAGAAGAAAGTCCTTTAAAGAGAGTGGAGTGCGTGGCGTTTTTTTTTCTCTCGTGCGAGGAGAGAGAGAGAGAGAGAGAAGAGCGAGGGATGAAAAGCAGCCCCCCTTTTGTGCATTACCAGAAACTCATTTTCCCCGCGGATGAAAGGCAGGAGGAGGGAGAGAGCGAGAGAAAGAAAGGAGCGAATGGCTCCTGGCCCCGTGGCCCCTCCTGCCGAGCGGCTCATTGTGGCGCTGCTGGGCTCCCGAGGAAGAGAGAGGGGGAGAGAAAGGAGAGAAAAGAGCGAGACAGAGAGGGAGATTGGCGCTGAAGGGACGGCAGACGTGAGCTTGTTAGCACATTAGGAGAGAGAGGAGCGTGCAGCGCTGAGGACCGGGGACCGACCTCGTCCTCCACCGACACTGCACTCATCCCTCCATCCCTCGCTCCTCCTCTCAGACCCTCCCTTTCTCTCCAGCACTGCTCCTTCTCTCATCTTTCTGATCCTCTTCTCCCTGTCTCTCGCCCCATTTTCTTTCTCACCCGTTTCTCTCGTTTCTCCTCATTTCTCTCCTGTTTCTCGGATTGCTCCTTTTCTCTTCCATCTGCCCCTTTTCTCCCTCTCTTTCCTCTTTTGAAGCCGAGAGAGAGAGAGAAACAAGAGAAGCCTGTTCCAAACCTACGTCAAAATACCAGCCTCTTAATACATCTTCATCGGTTCATCCCTCTCTCTTTCCCTCCTCCTGCAGCTTCTCTCTCTTAAATCTTTCAAACCTTTCTCCACATCTGTGTGTGTGTGTGTGTGTGTGAGAGAGAGAGTGTGTGTGTAAGAGGTTTTGGGCCAAGTGAGGCTCCACTGGACCCTGTCTCTGTTCCTCAGCCTCATAGAGATATCACAGCCACACACACACACACACACACACACACACACACACTTTCCTTTCCAATCTCCTCTTCACTGCCCCAAAAACACCAAATCCAGCCCCAACCTCATCGCCATGGCGACAGTCCAATGACACAAACACACACACATTCGGTCTCACTCTCACTCTGTCATACACACAGTCTCACACACACACTCACCCTCTCATACAAACAACCTGGATACACACACACACACACACACACCCTGCTAACAGCCCAGACACAGACACGTGAACCCGCTCCGCTCTGACTCCACGCATGTTTACGGACCCCAGGGTCAGGAAGCACACCGCGAGGAGCACTACAGAGCACAGACGAGTGTGTGAGGGGTGTGTGAGGAGTGTGTGAGGGGTGTGTGGGGAGTGTGTGAAGGGTGTGTGGGGAGGAAGACGTCCTGTTAACACCAGGCTAAAGTCTCTCAGCTGAGTGATTACACTTCTACCACGGGGAAGAACCCTCAAATATATTCACCACATCGGCACTTCCAGAGTAAAACAGACGACTGCTGAGAATCTGTGTGAGGAGACGGTGGGAGAACAGGGAGAAATGTGTTATAACAGCCACACACACACACACACACACTCGCCGATGTACAGATCAGTCAGGAGGTTCTGTTTCTAAACTAAAGTGATAAATGAACACTGATACGATTCGTCTGAACTCAGACAGCGGTGAAAGCGCTAGTGCTTCTCCATCTCAGTGCTGCATTTGATTCTGTCACAGCCTTCTTTTAGAGCGAGTAGAGAAGTGGGCGGGGCTTTCAGGAACAGGTCGTATCTAACGGATAGAGACTACTTTACTGCTATTGGTAACTAACTAATCAAGACGAACATCATTGATCTGCGGTGTTCCACAAGGATCCATTCTTGGGCCTCTACTGTTTAACCTTTACATGTTTCCACTTGGAAAACCCCTTAATAATAATGACATCACCGATCACAGTTGTGCAGATGACACTCACATCTATTTACCTCTGTCACCAGGCGACTATCGTCCCACTGACACTCTCTGCCACTGCCTAGAGTCCGTAAATAACTGGACGAGGGACAGCTTCCTTCAACTAAACAAAGATGAGACAGAGGTGATTGTGTTTCGCAGCAAGGAGCAAAGACTTGAGGTCACTGCTCAGTTCAGAGCTCTAAAGACTCTAAAGACAGACTCTAAGACAGAAATCTGGGCCTAATCCTGGACTCAGACCTGAACTTTAACCCCAAATAAAAACAATAACTAAATCTGCCTTTTACCACCACCTCAAGAACATAACGTTCAAAGACTGTGTGTCAGAACCAGAATCAGAACCAGAAAAACCCATTCACTCATTCATCTCCTGCAGCTGGACTCCTTACTGGACTTCCCCAGTCCACAGTCAGCAGCTAGAACTCTTACCAGAACCAAGAGAACCGAGCACATCCCTGTCCTCAGGTCACTGCACTGGCTCCTGATTAAACTCAGATCACTCGGGACCGGTCGGTTCATAGTGCCCCGGGTCAGAACCACACAGGGGCACAATTTTATTTGCATTTTATATTTTAATTTGTTTTGTTTTGTTGTTTTTAATCATTTAAATACACAATTAAACAATCAGTTTTGATTCTATTTTAACAGCTTTTTCATTGTTTTTATTATGTTTTATATTTTTAATTCTACTGTAGTGTTTCTGTACTGACGTAAATATTACTCAGACAGCGCGCGGTTAAACGGGGGCTGTGATGTCAGAACAATTCCCTCGTTAGGTTTATGTTCACATTCTGGAGCCCACCAACACACACTGTGAAAACAGCTAAAAACCAGAGCTTCTGCTCCTCGCTCCTCACTGCTGTGCGCTCGGGGTCGGGGTGAACAGCGAGCGGCTCATTATCATTTAAAGGAACAGGTGCTGAAAGCGGGCGTTCTGAACAGGGGCTGTTTACACAGGGGGAGAACACTGCTGTGGGGCTCGTGGGGTTTGGACCGAAGCGGGTCACAGACGCTTCATTAAGAAACAGAACTATGTTCCACTGTGGAGACGAGGGGGGTGTGGCACATTTTAACATTCAATGAAAAATCTCCAAATCTCACTGTGTCCCCAGAATGTGAGGGAAACCTGGTAAACACACACACACAGTTGTCAGTGTGAATGCTGTGTGTGAAAACACTGGAAGCTCTAAAAAGGAAACAAGCGAAGGAAGTGTTTTCCCCCAGTGATCTTCTGTCTTACTGCTGTAACACACACACACACACACACACACACACACACACACACACACACACACACACAGAGAGAGACAGAGACAGAGCCAGAGGTGCTGCTGCCAACCGCTGTTACCAGGAACCCAGGGAGTCAGTGTGGTTCCAAAAGTCTTTCGTTACTGAACGCTTCATTTACAAATGTGTTTTAAATTGTGTGTGTGGTGTGTAATTGTTTGTGAAGTGTGTGACTGTGATTCAACATTCAAACCTTCTCCTCCTCCTCGTGTGTCGTATTAAAATCACATTCTCATTTTATTCAACAGACAATAAGCTAAAAACACAGTGTCACTGCGCTCTGTTCCCGACTCTGACTCTGACTCCATCTGTACATCGTCAACACAGTCCTTCACAGTATTTCATTTGTAGGTTATTTTCTGTTGAACACAATGAGAATGTGATCTTTAACACGACACAACGGTCACCGCGAAACACACGAGGGCTTTTACACACAGCGTATCTCTACACACTCCGAGTGACAAAATAACACACAGTGGCGAAAGAGAGAGAGAGAGAGACAGAGAAAGAGTGAGAGAGAAAAAGACAGAGCGAGAGAGAGAAAGAGAGTGAGAGAGAAAGAGAGAAAGAGAAAGAGTGAGAAAGAGAAAGAGTGAGAGAGAAAGAGAAAGAGAGAGAGAAAGAGAGCGAGAGAGAGCGCGAGAGAGAGAGAGAGCGCGAGAGAGAAAGAGATCACATAAATAATCCAATTGGAGGAGTTTACAGAGTATAATTACAGAAATCTGTGTGTGCCCCGGAGTGCGGCGTAATCAGTTTATTCCTCCATCTGATGCCGAGCGATATCGAGGCCCTAACAGTGATTTTATTACGAGCTGCCATAGCCCTGTCATTACAGCCAAGCACGCACACACACACACACACACGGAGATGGGGGCTGAGATAGAGGCTGATGCTCCGTGGCCTGGGGCCCGAACACAGCTCCAGCATCGCTGCCTTCTCTCCTATTAATCTCCACTCAGAGCTAATCGCACGCCTGTGAAACCGAGCTGTAAAAGAGCCTGGCCTCATTTATCCGCCCTTAACTGTACGTTTATTTATCCTTCTGTGGCACACGCGGCCGCTTCTAAATGCTGTCACAAATAGGAACACGTACACGAACACGTACACACTGATATTAATAATAACATTATGGAAAAAGTGTGTCTGCCAGCTGCGTTTTTCATTTTAAGCGCTAAGACCTGCTAAAGTTGGGCGTCATTCCGCGGCAGTGGATATCACACCCATATAAGGAGAGGAGGGTGTGGAAGGACGCCCATATAAAGAGCGGAGGGCGTGGAAGGACTTTGTCTGAGTGACCTCTTTGTGAACAGAGCCGTGAATGTTCCGGAGGATCACACTGTATCTTTTGTACAAGCTGCACAGGCTCCGCCCCCTGCCTGAACTACACACCTGACAAAATCTCAGACTGCACACTACACATGGGAAAGGACAACTCTGGAATATTTCCGAACCTGATTCTCTGGAGTTTCTCTGGAGTTCGTGTGAAAACAGCTTCAGATCCCGAAGAGGAAGTAAGGGACCGTTTTTCTTTTTTCAAACAAAAGCAACCCACATGTGTCTGGTGTTTAAACAGCATCAGAAATGTCTCTTTTCCACAAAATCTAAATCAAAACACAGATGATGAAGGTTCAGTCTGAGCTTGTCTCTGTTTACAAGTCCATTCTGTCTTCACACTTTAAACGAACTGCAAATAAACCAGAGCGGCCTCAACAGGGTTCGCTTAAATCAAACCACACCAGCTCAGTACCAGCACACACACTCTCTCTCTCTCTCATTTCCTCCACCTTCTCCTTCTCTCTCTCTGGTTGTGTTCAGCTGCCTGTGATTGAGTCGCCTCATGCAGGCTTCACTGCGTCTTAAACCCCTGCCCAGAGCCTCGGACCCCAGAGAAAACACTGCGTTCACCCAACAACCCTGGAGCAGGGGGGGGTCCACACCACAACAAATCTCTCTCTCTCTCTCTCTCTGTGTCTCTCTCTCTACTGCGACTCAGTAAACATCTTCAGAACCGACTGGAGCCCCGACACAAACAGAAACCTGGGCTTGGTGCAAACCTGCCGGTGTCTTTACGCTAACGAGGCCTTGCAGGAACGAGACGTGCTGAACAGAGCAGCCAAACGTCTCCTCTCGTCTCATCTCCGTAACTTTTATAAACAAAGAGAAAGAGTTAAAGACACAGATGAACCAAGAGAAATCAAGATAAACTCAGAGAAAGGGAGAGTATTTGAAGACAGATAAACAGAGAAACAAAAGCAAGGAGAAGACAGAGAAATAGAACAGATAAAGATACAGAAAAAGAGACAAAGAAAGAAAGAAAGAGAAAGAGAGGGATATAGTGTGAGAAAGACAGAGACAGGGAGCTGAACTGAGAGATAACCACTGAAGAGACAGAGATAAACCGAGAGAAAGAGAGAGAGACAGGGATAAAGTAATTAGTAAAAACTCCTCCTCTCTCTTCATTCGTTACTAGCTTTTT